>NW_011887884.1:94447-113497 GCF_000806365.1 Fopius arisanus | reverse complement strand
CACTTTGGTTGATTTCAGCCGAGGAGAAGGCCCTTTACGACTTGGGTCATAAAGGCCCATCACCCGACGCAATAAGCTTTCGTCTACCCTTTGTTATGTACTAATAGAGGTCGGGAGCACGACTTGCTCTCAGAGCAGAGGTTGCCCATCCCTGGTCTAGAGGTTGCACCCACAGGGGAGGACCCGGTGGTTGTGCACATCGACTTTGTCAAGGATATGATCCGGAAACGAACGGGAGAAGGGGGTTATGGAGAGGTGGCCCTCTGAGGAGGACGCAAAACACACAAGGACCCTTCTGCGTGAATCCACGAAAACGCTAGCAAAGACTCTGGTGAGGCTGAACAGGATAAAGCTCCGATGCTTGGCGTCTCATACTTGGCAAAGATAGGTAGAGGAAGTGATCCTACCTGCCCGAAATGCGGACTAACGGAGGAGAATCCGTACCATCGAGACTAGGCATGGGCAAAGTCCGCTCAATAGGCGCACCTAGCTCTCACCTCCAATTAGGGTAATGACTATTAAAAAAATGGGTCGTATTGTATTGTGCAAGTAGTCGGAGGGGCGAGACCACGAAGCTCGGGTCAAAGTGAGGGTATCGTTACGACAGTCAACGCGCAGAACTTTAAATTTTTGAACGAAAAATATGCATATATTTCTTGCTCTTTTTGGCATTGTTATAAAATATCAAGTAATCCTTTTTTTCTATATAAACTTTCGCATAAAATTGCATTGAATAAATCACTCGGAATTGAATATTTCAGTAGTGAATGGAAAGTCATTTGTGAAAAGATTTTTTAATTTTTTAAAATATTGTTTGAACCTTTCTTAAGCAGCATTTTAAAAATTATAAAGATTTTTGACCTCGAAAAAGCACACGGAAACAACAAATTTGAATTCTTCCATTTCATGTCTTGTTGACGTTTTTCCATTATATTCATCCCACTGTTAAACATTTAAAAATTCATCCATTGCCAGGTGACCACGTTAATGAATAATTACTGCAAAAAACATGAAAATAATGAGATGGAGAGAGTGATTGAGCGCAGGTAATTGAAAAATGTTCACAGCTTGAAAAATGTGTGATCTGGCCAAGAGTGGTCAAAATTTATGAAATAAACCTACATTACCTACATACATTTAAAATTTATTGATTGAATTTAAAAAAACTAATCCAAGCTTGAACGTTGAGCTTGCTCCAAGCTTGGATGCCAAGTTAAAATCAAGGTAGTTTAAACTGAGACCCAGCTGGTATCAATCGTGTTCCAAACTTAAAATGCGATCAAAGAAATTTATCCCCTTCAACCTCCATCCCACATTCTACGCTCTCAATAAAATCATCCCTCGACAGGTACGTCTTTGGGGTAAGTTCAAATTCAATCGCTGCCACTGGGTCTGAACTATCCATTTTTTAGTTAAATTGGGAACTACTCCGAACTATACGAATCAGCATTTCAATTTATGAACTTCGCATAATTACATATGAATAAAAAATTGTTGATAACTTACTCTATTCTTAAAATATTACCGTTAAAATTCATGGCAACTTTAGGCACCTAAGTTCACCCACTCTGGATTTGAAATGTCTTGGTCCAAAACTATTGGAATAAGACCATTTGAATCTGCCGATAATTCTATCAAAACTTTATTAGATTACTATATAAATTATAGTGCAGTCAAACTAAAGATGGTTTATACCTGAAAGGTCTCAAATAGTCTGCGCTGGATGAAACTTATACCAAAATGTTAAGAAAATTATCCTGAATAACATATCAAAAAGTAGGAGGTCACAGTGTTTCGCTAATATTGCTAATTAACGAAAAACGAATGATTTTTTTCTAGGTTAACGCCAAAAACGCTCAGAACTTACGTTAGACAAATTCTATCGAGAAAATAAACATATCGGAATATAGAATAGAAAATACTCTACAAAAAAAAAGAGGGAAGCGATGTTCTAAAACAAACCGTTTAGTTACAATTAATTGTTGCAAATTTTATCTCCTAGATTTCCCGAAAACATTGCGCGGGATGCGCAATCCTTTGAACTTTTGAACCTTTGACGCGTTTTTCTACATACAAGAAAAATTGCCTTTTTTTTTCACTTTTAAATCATTTATACGTCTACAATTAATGTCCAGTAATCAAGAAACATCATGGAGACGATCCAACGTAATTTTTAAATAAATATAACTACTCTATTTAGCGGCTCACAATTCGGGGGGGGGGGGGGGATTTTCCATTCAAACACAAAAAATGAATTAAATAAAATTTGGTTTATTCATTGTTTGATATGGATAAGTTGAAAAATGATGAAAACTATTTTTTTTTAACTAGTCATCAGAATGAACTCCTAGTAAATTTTTATTAATTCAATTAATTTACTGTACTAATTGATTCTTTTGTTTCCGTGGCTTGAAGAGTTGGAGAGTGGATTTTTGTACATCTCATCGCCTCGTAAGAGTTGAAGGGTCCCATCAAATATCTGTCAATAGAAAAAAAGAAACTTTGAATACTTTAACTTCAAATTAAATCCCTGCTAGACATCCACTGTGTTATCTAATGAATCTTACCGTTCTAATTCAGTCCAAACGTCGTCTTTTACTTGTCGTACCCTCACTACCAGTATCAGGATGATTGTCCTCAGTCTCTGGGTGTAATGAAACATCCTCTCGTAAAGGATCTTCATCGATTGACTCCGTCGAGACGTCACCTTCTTCGTACTGCTCAAATGGAGGGAATTCTTCATCCTCAGTTGCTTCCTCTTCAGATGATTGTTGGATTAAAGTGTCCAAATCGTTGAGCAGAATTTCTGTAGAATCGTCCGAACTTTCCGTTGATTCAGAGGATATATCAATTGATGTGTAATTGGAATAGGAATTGCCATTACATCCTGTGCAAATAATCGAACATTTTAATCCAACTTTTCTGTATCCACACCTTTTCGAACAATTCCCCTTGCAGGAACAGTGAATCATATTCAGGATGTCTTCTGGAGCTAGTCGGTCCTTCGTCATAATGGGAAAAAAAACGTGATCATCCAATCTCCAACCCTAGTTCGTTGGGCTCAATCAATCATTGCCCAACCATTTCTGGACTTGCAGATAAACACGCCATGTATGTTCCTCGGTGGATCCAATGGTCGGTGGAAGCTGTCCAAGTCGCACTTCCGTTTTGAAACGTGGAGTACAACATAGGGAACGTTCATGGCGATAAGCGTTGATTGATGTCTTGTCCTCTCCAGCACCATAAAGAGCCAGTATGAACCGCTCGCCTGCTCGCTTGATGCTTTCTTTCATTGCGCTGTGATCATTGAAGATTACAACATCATCCAGCAGCTTCGGTTTTTTCTCCAATATCTTCAAAAATTTTCGTTTCCCCTTGGAGAGAATGGCGCTTGTTGTGTCACATCCTGTGTAAGTATGGCAGACTAGAATTCGGTCTCTAAGATGCTGATGTTGCTTTGTGGAGTATAATGTGGGTTTCTTGCGGTTCTCCTCTTTGACGAAATAAATTTATTGATCAATTGGAGTGAGACCTACCAAGAGCACCATCAATTCCACATCCTGGCCAAAAACTGCTACCTTTGGATGATTCTCCAGCTGTTAAATGGCAGTGACAAAGATCAGTCGATCGGCATTTTCAGCTTCTTGTTTCACTTCCATTCCGGCAGCTCTCAGTTGGGTTGGAAGAAAATCAATGAGCCTTTCTTTATTTTGATCATTTGATAAAAATTTTGATTGGCTTAGGGTAACACTCATGTCCTTCTCGAAAACAACTTGCCTACCCATGTTGAGTTTCGATAGCCTGAATCTTTCATAGGAATTTATTCCTGCATCACTCTCTTTGTAGCCGTCGAAAACTACTATTACATTTACACCCTAGTTCTTCTTGATGTAGCTTTCTTATAAGGTAAGAATTTGTGCATAAGTAGCTCCAAGGGGCCATACTACTTTGTGCAATAAAAAACCACCATCAATGATGATTTTGCACGTAGTGAGGTCTAAATCACCAATGGCTTGGGATTTGAATGCAGTGTAGAGATCAGATTTCTTTCATTTTCTCATTCCACCGTTGTCATCAAATAATGATAGAGGAAATGGAGCTAACTCGTGGTTCAAAGCTCTATTCGCCAACTGATTGGCATCTGTAATTACTGCAGCGATGCGTTGGAAAAGCAGAGTTGTATTAACAGCAACAACTTCATTGTTAACTACGATTCCCCTCTTCGTAGTGGCAATAGATTTTACACGTGCAGTACGTTTCAGCTTGACCTCACCAGCATTAACGCCAACCATCGTCTTCATTGAAGTGATCCCTATTTCGATTGCGTTATCACAGCTGACATTTTCAGCGGCGCAGAGTCCATCTGAGATAGACATTAGACTCTGGCATTCCGTTGTAGCGAAGGGATTGTGAATTGTCAGCCATTCAACGACTTTTGCGTAATCGTCGGTATGTCGCTGGATGTTTCTTGGTCTCCAGTCCGTGTGCTGCTCACTTGTGAATGTCCTTATTCCACAAAAAGTTTCAAAAGCCTCAATTACTTCATACGCAACTGGCATTCCAAGAATCCACCTAGCTAGAACGCCTTCTTTATTGACTCCACGACGTTGAGTTAAACCACCAGAAAATTTCATGATACGCATAAGAGTCTGCTCAACAGTCATATCAGTCCATACGCCGGCCCATTTTTTTATTAGAACTTCGTATGGTGAAATGTCCCTCTGCGGTCAACTTGCGATATTCCCCAGGGTCCATGATGTCTGGCAACTCTGCCATCCGTTGAAGATAGATCTGAGCCGATTTTGCATAGTTAAGATGCCCAGCTGCATGGAAAATCGGCAGCATGTCCCGCACACATTAGAGATGGAGTTGCCAGTTGCCTATCCGCTCTGCTTCGATGAACTGCATCACTATGGTTAGGCATTTGAAATATTGGATCCAAAGTCGTGAAGTTCTCCCATGATTGGCAAGGTCATGGACGTCGTTTGCGCTCAGAGCTATAATGGAACCCAATGCAGCATACACTAACAGGTGAGCTCTGATTGCTCTGCTGAAGGCGTGACCTGTGAACATATGATCTACGGTGTTTGCAGCGTACACTGTAGCCAATAATTCTTTCAGTCCACTTCCGTCCATACTATTGCCGATAGCTCCAAGGAATACCATCAGCAAATGAAATCCCCCTAATCTTACCACCACATCTGTCAGGAGAGCATTATTGTTGGCAACAATTTCCGTAGCCTTGATGAACAGAGGTTGGTCGAAAGTCACGAAGGCTATTTTCTGACCCAATCGCAAACATTCCATGGCAGCGGAGTGCAGAACGGTGTGGATTGTGGTCATATCTGAAGGTGGCAAATTAACGAAATGTAAACAGTAAATTTGTGAGACTTGATATTGATGATCGTGGCTAATCGCCTCAATGTAGCCTCTCCAACTGGGCATGCTGGGTACCTTCAATGATTTTGCGATAATATTGAGAGAATATGTAGTTGGCAATTCTTCTCGTTCTCCGAAGTTCAGTTGTTCTACATCGTTAAATCTTATTGATTTCAATCCCAATTGATTTGCATCCAATTGATTATAAGGTACGATGGGAACGTTGATTTTTGAAGCTATTTTTTCTGCTTTCGGGAGCCGAGTCAATTTGAGTATTTCCCCCTGGTGACTCACACTGGATTTAGGAGTAACACAACAAATTTCTCCCATGCTATGGAAGGTGCTGAAACCATCCAGAGGGCACACATTGTGATCGGCATTATCAAATACGTGTTGTAAATATGCATTATTGTCTAACGTTTTTTCATAATGCATAATAGCAGAGGACTCATACATCTGGAGACTGCTGTACGATGCACAGAAACCTAGGCTGTTGATGGCGGTAACTAAATCCTTTGAACTAAATTTACGTGATAAATAAATCGCAATGGCTAGTTGAATAGCCGAGACGAAAGACCTTGGACGTATGACAGATATGATGGCGTGAGCGATGCTATCCTTTTTTGCATTTAATCTATCTTCGGTATTCTTCTTCCCCTTCAGTAACAGGATATCGAGAAATTCCAATGAGGTCTCTGGAATATAATGTAAAACATTTTGAAGCAGCTCATCAGGTGCACGATAGACTCCTGTTTCATAAAACTTGCTTCTGATGTCTTCGTATATTATTTGAGCTGCAGCAATTACAATGCGCAATCGTTCGTCTGCTTCAGTTTTAGCTCTCGTTTGGTAGAACGAATCTGCCAGAATTTTGAATCCTGTGTTACGGAAACAAACAATTGTTGGGATTCCTGGACGTTCGATGAAGATTGTATCCGTGTTGTATTTGTTCAATAATTTTTGCTTGAATGTCATCGGAGTAACTGCGAAATTTTCCAATTTATTCAAAAGTTCTATAAGAGAAAATTGACAGTCCTCATTCTGCTCCATATAGCGACAGACATCTTCAAAAGCAGATTCCAAGTCTTGGATTTTCGGCCTTCCCATATCATGAGTTTTGGGAGTAAATACGAATTTACTATGGCACGCGGCATGATAACGAGCCTGAGCTCAAATAAAGATGTTGATTCCAACCTTTTCTGGACAGCTTGTTCCCATTCGTCGTTTCGTGCAACACTGGAGTTCATGATGCGTGCTTGTAATTCATCAGTTGCCACCATTTTGTATTGTTTTTTACAGGATTTATCACACTTTTTAGCACACAGAAAACAATTCACTTTGAAATCAAATTCTTCTGCTTCTGGAGCTTCAGTTTTAACACTAACTATTTTTTTCATTGCATAGTAAACAACTGCACACGGTTCATGTATTTCCACCTCAGTTAAATGTTCAAGCAACTTCCATTTTCCATCCTGCCTTTCTATACTCTTTAATATGAATGTATTTATTGCTTTTTTTTTCGCGACTTTCGTTCGAGCACCACTATACAAACTGCCATCGCAAATGAAAAGAAATCCTGGATGAGACATTTTTTCAAAATGTAGAATACAGCAACTCTCTGTATCGATGAGCACAACTAAACTGTTCTTCACAAATGATCACAGCGGTATGATAGGGTCGATCAGCTGCGGGGTCAGCTGCTTCTCTCACTAGTTTTGGGTGGGGTGCAGGTAAATAGAAATCCCTGAATTTAACAAAGGAAGCTACCTGCCCGAATGGAGAATACGGGAAAATCCAGGTATTGACTAGTGGTTAATACTGATGGTTTCATTTTTCGAAACGAATTGATGGAATTTCCAAGAGCACGGCAATTTAACTATTTTAGCGCAGTAATAAAGTGATAGAGAAGAGAGGAGTAGTGAGGCTAAGTCCACTCGCTGAGTCAATTCATGAAACCTTTAAGTTCGACAGCACCTCAATATTTATTATATAGCTTAATTATCTGAATCAGAGACACGCCCTTAGTCCAGGTACTCTAGGTATGTAGGTAATTTCTCCGAAGTATATGTGGTTTATGACTAGAGACATGATGATTGATATTGTTGATTGAAATGAAAATCTGTCCAGACGCGTAATATCATCATTCGAAGAATTCCGTTGATTTTGCTATTCAAAGTCGTCAAGAAGTCTATAACCAGTCACCACAAGTAAAAATTACCTCAAGGGATTGAGTGGATTGCTAGCCGGATAAAAATATAATTTTTAAGTGAAAAAATGGAATCATCTCCATGATTTTTCATTATTGCTGGACAATAATTGTAGATGTATAAATTGTGATATCCATAAATTTATAAAAAAATTCAGGCCACTTTCAACATTGAGAAAAATTTACCGACGCGTGATTTCGAAATTATCTTTCGACAATTCCGAAATCACGCCAAATAACTCGGGCTACTTAAAATACAATATAAAAGTAGAGCAAAAATCAGCGAAAATTCGACCGTGTGACAAATATCACACCTCGAATTTTCGCCATCAACCATTCCCACTGACTCAGCTGACGCCCCAAATTCAAAGATATAAAATCGGATTATGAACAATTAATCTCGAGTCGCGGAAAAATCGTGAAACTATACTGTTCTCACTCTTTGGAGATTTAAAATTCGAGTCATATAAGTCTTTTAAAGCGGACTAGCGCCACGGCACCGATAAAACAATATCTTTTTGAATTACGGCAGTAAGCTAAGTCATCTTCTCCGTAACGTCGATAGTTTTCGGTAAAATTGATCGTCGCCTGAGATCCGTAAAGTTGTGACATTTAAGAATTTTCTCCATAAACACCTTTAAAATCATCAAGAGCTCCCGCGGCTCCAAGTGCTCTTTTTGAAACAAATTTTAAAGTGTGACTTCTCTTTTCTTTCCAAATCTGAAATGCAGATTTTGAAAATTCCGTCGGTTTTAGAAGTAATAAAGCCGGTCGTATGTGTAAATATTCAGTGAGGCCAAAATACATTGAGGCTCACTGTATTTCTCAACAAATTTCCTACGCCCAGAGGACAAAGAGTTACATCTCTGGTTAAATAAAAATTGTAACCAAACAAGAACTGTAAGTAACGCTACTTTGTAAATTTCATTTTGTCATTCGAATTTTGAATTATATGGAATCAAATAAAAGATCACTCTAAATTATCAAGAATCACATTGTTTTAAAGGAATATCAATTACAAGTTGTACAAAAGATCGGCATAAATAAACATTCTGAGTAGACATTAAAAATCTGGCTTAAAAGAGGTGAAAGTACCCCTCTGTCCCAGACATTTTAATTAACTCTTTCAGAAACGAAAGGAATATAAGAACTATTTGCATTTATAAGGAAAAACTTCGACAAACTTTTCGGGAACGAGTCCATGAGCAACACTCCGACTCAAATTATTTTTATTACCGTTAATTCGGAGGCGCATTTATTTTAATAATAAATAACGTGGTTTCCCGACCATTAGTCCCGGACATAACAAAATGATTGAAAAATGAAAAAAAAAAACAATTTTTCTTATATGTAGAAGAACGCGTCAGTTCCAAGGGTTGCACATCCCGCGGACTGACGCAATGAACGCGCGCAGCAGGGGGCGGAGTTTAGTTAAACAACAAATGTTTTCGGGAAATCTAGGAGATAAAATCTGCAAAAATTAATAGTAAATAAAAGATTTGTTCTAGAACATCGCTTCCCGCTTATTTTTTGCAGAGTATTTTCTATTCTATATTCCGATATTTTTATTTTCTCGATAGGATTTGACTAACGTAAGTTCTGAGTGTTTTTGGCGTTAACCTCGAAAAAATCATCCGTTTTCCATTAATTAACGATATTAGCCAAACACTCTGACCTCCTACTTTTTGATATGTTGTTCAGGGTAATTTTCTGAACATTTTGGTATAAGTTTCATCCAGCGCAGACTATTTGAGACCTCAACTGCTAAATTGACTGTACCATTATACCCGGGTTCTCTAAACTCTATGGAAGGGTGCGGAGAACAAGGTTAGGTCGCCAGCCGGGCGCGTCTCCAGTTGGCGGATGGGAGGACGACCAGATGGATTAGCCAGCCCACGACGGGACAGGGCGCGTGTGTACACACCGAAAAACCCCGGCGCGGACCAACTCCCCAAGGCAAGGCGTTAGCTACCGTATCGATGGCTGCGTGCCGCAGGGGGGGCTGCGTTAAGGGTGCCCTCCGGATACCAGGCGACCTCCGGGGGTATTCAGCCAAGCCCCGGGCATATTAGGCTCTACCCAGGTGAGACCGCTGCATCTATAAACTCGTGGGATTCATATGGCGAAAAACAATTTTATGAATTCAGAAATGATTCCAGCGGCCTCAACAAATCAGGAAGAAGAGAGGCCGGTGTCTAGCAAGACCCGCACAAAGTATAGCGGTGCTGCAAGACGGCCATTGTAATACAGAGCAGGTGGCTCTCATGGCTCAACAAGGCCAGAGAGATGGCGCTCAAGGGGGTCAGTCGGTGGAGGTGCAGTATGGCAATCGCAATGCCTCCGAGCATGATACATCACATGATCACATCCAGCCCCAGCATGTCCCCGCTAGGAAAGAGACAGAGGAGCAATCCTGTGTCGTACGCCTCAGATAAGGAGCGACCGAGGAAGACAAGTGAGCCTTTTAATGGCTCACGGGTCGATCAAAATCGTTCAGATCACCTTGCATCACAGTAAAAGTGCTTCAGCCATCTTATGCCGGACGCTTGCAGGGATGCAAATGCAGATTCTGCAATGAAACAAAGGAGAACAGTCTACACGTCCCGTACCACTGTCCGGCATTGGCAATAACGAGGCTACGTTGGTGGGGCACTGCTTTCCCCACCGCTAGTCAAGTCGCGAGCAAGGAGGCAACAGATTTGTTAAGACTGGCAGAAAAAGCCGGGCTGGACGTATAATACGAACCTCAAACAAGCGGAGCTACCATAACTCTAACTTGAGTTCGATTGATTGGGGAGGACAGTTCGACCCTCAGCGTTTATTCATCTAATCTAATCTAAATGTAAATTATATAAGTTTGTGATGAAATTCTTTTAGAAGTTTCTTTGCATAGAAATATCCAACAGAAAGCCCTGGATTTGAAATGAATTGGATTTTTCCTGAAAATTTAATCTATTTTACACATAACTTTCCCATTTCTTATCGATATATGAGACTAAAACGACAACTTGAAATGATTTTACAATGAAAATTCTACAAGGAAATTTCCCTCAAATGATTTGTCAATCATCATGATCATTGATCATTGATCAATCACTGACCATTAAGTGAGTAAGACGTGTTTTCAATCCGTTCCGTGACAAGTGACAGTCAAAATGTCAGTGTAATTTGAACATTTCGGATATGACCAAAACACACAGATAATAGGCAGTCCCAACCCTAAATTCACAGCTGACAGGAGAAAGTATTCTCCTTTTTGTGCATAACTATAAAAAGTGAGGGAAATGAGTTCCTTTCAAGAGATGTCCAGCACAACCAACGTTTCAGACAATACTAATTATTCAAGCTCCCCCAGTGAACTACAGAGATGTTATTCGTGGCGTCTTGCAAGTGATTTCCATCCAGACAATGAACGTGCAATTCTCATCGACTCAATCCAACGAGTTACGGTAAATGATACATTCGCGAATCCATCGGACGCCAACATGTCTTTGACATATCCAAAATCTCGGGGAATTGTGTATGTGTGTATGTGAAATCTATTGGGTTTCTTGGCCGACCGACTCGCCCTCGGCCCGAGTTAGCAATTAACAGCAATAAACTAATAATGAGGCCTCTCGTTCTAAAATCATTACCATTGTCATTGCCACACAATATACTCGCAAATCGGCTTAACGAGCTTGGAGTAAAACTATTATCAGCGATTTATTATATTAAGGCAGCGTCTAAAACTCCGAACATGTCATAAGTTTTCGTACACAGGTAGTAATTGATCCTCTAGCATCTACAAACTTCCGAAGATCATTAAAATTAGCTGGAACAATTTTGATTGTACGACTTACCAATCCACGGATAGCCCAGTCTGTCTCAACTGCAGAAAAAAAGGGCCCTATGCTAAACAGTGAACGCAGGAAAGCGAATCTTCCTATCCTCTGTAGATATCCGTAGAAGATGTATCATACAATGAGGACCCACCATGCTTGGACACCCAAGAGTGCGACGAGGAGGAAATCTGAGCTGTAACCCCTACCCATTTGCACGCCGATTTCCTGGCACTGCCTTTCTCTGGAAACCATAACAAATATACCGACATAGAAATCGAGAAATCTTTGTACTCAGAACGTTCACGGGTCGACGAAAACGGCTCTCACACTGAGGAAGACAATCCGGAATCCTTTGGAATCCGAAAAGGAATCCTGGAATCCGCAAAGGAAAACAAACAAATGGTGGAATAGCAATAATTTACAGAATTCATCTCAACAATAAAATACTGGAGAACGTTGTAGATCCCCATCTAACGGTTCAGATCCTTGGAATTGAAATAGCAAACTTGATGCAACCACTCACCATTACGCCTGCTACAGAATTCTAGAAATAATCCTGCACCTCGACTACTGTGCGGAACATGTCTTTGGTCACTCAGCACGTTCGAAATAGCATACTTGAGAGAGAATTCAATGCACATCATGTATCGCAGAATTGCAAAGACAATGATTATAGTGGTGAAAAATTTCTGGAATGTATTCAAGCGGAAAACTTGCTCTTACACAACCCTTCCTCAGTCACACATTTAGATGCATACAGAAATAAACACTACAATCTGGATCTTGTCCTATCCATCCTAGACCTCGCAGATACAGTGGAAGTTAATGATGAAACCTGGGGTTCAGTATTCATATAACTCTCAACCCAAAGAAACATATACCATAAACGATCATTAAGAATCACATCCGAGACAGTGCCTGGGATAAATTACACAGGCTAGTAACAGATCTATTTTAGCAGTTTATTGACAACTACTTTCTCATTTAGTTTCCTTCCAATCAATACAAGATGTTTGTCGACCTACTCACCCAACGTGTAAAAGAGTCTACCACCGAGAGAAAAACAGTTTCTCCCCGGATACATAGAAATCTCATGATATGGTGGGATGATGAATGCGGAAGGGCAGAGCGTCTTGGGCGAGCGACATTTAAAAAGTGAAGGTTCTTGAAAGCCCTCGACAATCTTACAGACTGTAATAAACCAGTTGCATATGCAAGAGAATTATTTAAATCTAAAAAAAGACTGAAGTTCATAGCATTTGCGGAGAGTACTGCACTGTCGCGCACTCTTCTTCTAAGCGAGCGCTTTACATGAACAGCAACATCCTCGTAATCATGGAAAAAATTAATCGATCCATCGACAAATAGGAAGACAAATAAAAAATTGATAATGAACACAATCATGCATTGTCAATCTCTTTTATGATAAAGGAAGCTGATCGAATTTTAAACAACGGACATCTGATATTTTTTTCAATTTTTAATGAAATAATTATTGATCATTAAGGTGACTAAGAAAGAATCAATTACAGGCACCATACTGTTTTAACACTTACCCCCGGCACAACTAATAAATTTTCAAATTGAATTGGTGGAAATTAAATTGAATTTTTCAGCAGTAAGATTTTTCAAAATTTGAGGGAAGCGCGCGGCGCTTTCTCTGCCTAAGTTTGCCCCCTTCTTCGTGCACAAACTTCCACTCCCACTCGGACGACGCTGGGCCTCACGCAATTGCAGTATTGTAGTCCGAATATTGGGACTAATAGGGTTTTATGGTGGGGGCTCCCGAGGTTCCGACTTAGTCCATGTCTGATTTAGACCAGGGCTCGGCAACCTTTAGGTAGCCGGGAGTCATCCTATTACTAGGGTCAGGATAATCTTCAAATTCTAATGGGCACCCAATTAACCCACCTTTTGTCTTGCGAATAAGTCCTACTGTAGACGACGAGGGGCCATTCATTTATGAAATCACTCTGTCACTTTGGGCTGAAATCATGTTTGAAATAACGTGATATTTCACCAAATCGGTCGAAGTTACTTAAAGTCAGAGAAATCCTGGGATTTCATCGATTTCAAGTGACTTCAAATCAAATGACATGAAATCCGTGAAATTGATGGAAAATGAAGAATTATTTGCTAAAGACCTGGGTGGTTTAGATAATTTTGAGGGTGCAAATGGTGAAAAAGTACGGAATGCAGAGGATACGATTGACTCAGAACAGAAGAGTTGACAGAATTGTTGAGAGAAATCTTTCTGGTGTTAAAGAACCCCTAGAATTCAGAAGCGTTAACAAGGCGAAAACTAGTCTGTCTCCCGAAAACCCATTTATTATTGTGATACGTAAGTCAGGTACAACGTCTGTAATACGTTAATCTTTATTGGGTTGGTTTTTCTCAGTTGAGAGACAAAGGACATTTTCAGTTGAGCTCTAATCGATTAGAAAGAGTGTAAGAGGCTGAATTGACGAAATACGAAAAGAAGAGGAAGATCTCAAACATTGAAAATGTAGGGACTGGAATTTTGGCATGAATGGCCTCTCGGGTTAAGATATTCCAAGCAGCCACGCATAGAGGTGTGCGAGTCGAACAAAAAAGGCTGACCCTCCAAGATTGGCGCCAAATTGCAGTTTAATACAAAATTGAAAGATAGAAATTTGCAATCAAATTTGAAATGAAAAACCTCGGAGAATACATTTCGGAAATGGTTTTCGGCCATTGTTTTTCTAATTCGACATTATTTGAGTTCATTTTTATTAGTACAATTCCACCGTTTAGATTTCCAAGAAATCCACATTCATTATATTATAGTGCATCTTGTACATTGCTTTTTTCAATAAGTACCGTCATTCATCGAACATCTCGGACATATTAAACGCAACATAATTATTAAAGGTGATTCCTCATCATGGAAGCATTAAAAATATTTCTTGCTCCGTATAGCCGCATAAAAATAATTTACATAAAAAATTATATTTACATTTTAAATTGATAGACACAAAATTCCCCCTCAAACGCACGGCCGCCCTCTGTGGGTATCTGTTGAACCAGGCCTCGAGGAGGGGGAAAAATCGAATTAGAGCCAGTAGCTGCATCAACTGAATGAGGCCCATCTCCCAGCTCTCGCTAACGAACTTCGGGCGCCGCGTGAGCCCAATGAGCCCAGGTTACAGTAACGACAACTATTGTAACGGTTAATAGAATTAGAGCAAACCGCTACCACCTAGCAGCATCTCTAGCAAGAACAGGCATAATTCCGGTCAGAGTTGCACTTGCGATGCTGAACTGCAGGACATTGATCATGTACTGTGGCATTGCCCCTTTACATTCATCAAAGGGAGGAATTAATAAAGAAATTCAGGGAGAAAAACTGTTGTCCACCTTACACAACCGTAAAACTAGCTGACACAACGGATTTTAAATATATTGAACAATTAGGCAATCACCTAACAGAATCTAATCTAAATGTGTAATATACCGTTTCTCTCAAAAATTAACATGACATGACCCCCCCTTCCTTCCTCCCTCTCTCGTTCACCTAACCATGATTCTCCAATAATCTACCATTAACAATTGTCCTGTTGAAAAGAATTTTCAATAATTTTAATAATTTTATACATTCCCCAGCCCCTAAATAAACCTGTTTTCAGCGTTTCTGCCTCTTCGAAAAACGAATCTCACAAATCTTACATTAATATTCGAGGGCACAGAAAATGAGAATCTCGATAATACAGATGCTTATATATTATGCTGTACCTCCATCCCACCGTCGATTAGTTCATTCTCATCACAACTGGATCGTTATGGCCATAGTGCACTTGAGACTATAATGTCAAAAACAAAATGAGTTGCGAATCAATTTTTAGTCACATATGTATGGGACATTTCATACAAGTATTATTATCTCATTATCACGTCCTTTTTAATGGCACACCATATGTAAAGCACTCCATATATATTCTTTCCTTCTCGGACTCTCCAATAAGGTCGACGCTAACATAACACAAACTAGTTTTTCAAGTATAGAAATCAAATAATCAGTCAATCGTCAATTATTCGTTGATTTTCTTCAGTAATAATCGAGTGATGCTCTCTCTGTATGGGTGATGTATTATGATTTATATTATCGACTATGGCAACTCAGATGGTTTCATTAAAACCGAAAATCTCAAATTCACTAACCTTGCGGACTGCTGAGAAAATATTCATGTTCATAGTCTCTTCGACAAATTGGCTGCCCCTGCCGTACAACATAATGGGCTCCTCTTGGTAAAGTTTGTCCACACATGCAGCAAGCGAAGCACTCCACGTGAAATATCGAGCTGGCGGTTCTTAGTACAAAGTCGGAACAACTGATTTTTTCCATGCACCGACCGCATTTCACACCATATATTCGTTCATAATCAGCTCGACAATAAAATTTCAAATCTCGCGTGTAGCAAGAGTGTGCTAAAGGTCGCGCACAAGCTGCGCATGCTAAACAATCCTCATGATAATTTCTGTCAGCAACTCTCATTAGAAATCGGTCAACTATTTTTCGCCCACAGGATGCACAAACCGATTCCAGTAATCCGGATTCAGTCTTTACTGTAACTGTACCATCTGAAAAGAGGATAATATAATAATTACAAATTTTGTATACATTTTGCGGACGGGAACAAGAAAACCACTGTCTATGAGGTATTCCACGTCAAGTGAACCAGGCTCTGATTCCGATCCTTTCCAGTATTGAAAACAAATTTTCATATTAGTTAAGAGGCTGCGAAACATTCCTCGAATATTTTTTTAATTTTTGGGGGTGTTATTCTCGACATTTTTTTCAGTTAGATTTTTCTTGGTTTGTGAATAATTCTGGGTCTATGCATCGTGTCTTAACGTGTAAAAATTGTCATTCCTTATTGTTTTACGTACGTTAAAGTCTTGTAACTGGTGATGCTGTTCCGTCCTCCGTTAATCAGGTCATATTTGATCTGACTCCGTTTCTGACTAGCCTCGATACGAGCTCACGGGGAGTTCACCCATTCAGAAATGTTCAGGGCAGGGTTTGTCAGGTTTCTTCCGATAACTGAACACCATGTCTTGTTAGATGGCGACGACCTCGGTCGTCAACCGAGTATTATATTTTTGAGTCTTTTATTTTTTTTTTTGTATTCCGTGTTTCAAGAACCATTCAAATTTAAGTAAGGCCTCTGGGAGACTTCTCTCGATCGTGAGTGTCAGAAAGGAAAAGTAGCAATATTTAGTAAAATGTACTAAACCTATTTGTTTGCGACCAAAAATAGTTATTTTATTAGATTACATTTAAAACTATCAAAATTATTTTTATTAATTTAATCTTTTGGAAATCAGGGGGGCGCTCAGAACGACTCCCACCTCAGCGCTGGAGGCTTTGCTCTTCCTCCAGTCGCCCCACCTTCACGTTAAGGAGGTGGCGCTAACCTCGGCCGCGAGATTACATCTGCAAGGCCTGTGGGAAGGGGCCAGCAGTGGCCATGCGGCGATCCTTATGACGGACAGCAACCTTCGGGGACTGCTGTCAAGGGGAGGAGATGGCTGTGAGCCGCGCTGGCACTTCCAAATGAATTTCACGGTCAACCTTGGAGAGGAAGTAACCCAGCTAGGGGGTGATAAAAAGTGAACGCCACCGAAGGGTCTGGTCTGGTGCACGGATGGCTCCAGAATTGGCAACCGAGCTGGAGAAGGAATTTGGTCGGAAGGACCCTCAACTGCAAGGGCCCTTGCACTGAACTCGCATACAAGCGCGCTCCAAGCAGAGCTTGCGGCCCTTAAGGCCTATGCCAGAGAAATCCTGGACAGGGGGAGAGGGGCAAGAATATATACATCTGCTCAGACAGCAAGCATGCGTTGAGGGCACTGCTCAGGAATGAGAGTTGCTCTTGACTAGTCAACGACTGCACTGAGCTGATGCAGAGGGTTGCTACCTATAATCAGCTGGAAGTGACATGGATTTTAGGTCACGCTGGTATCCTCGGCAACGTGAAGGTCGATGAGCTGGCCAAAAAAGAATGTCTAGAAGTTGCGCCAACAGAGGAGGTCCTGGTGGGTGTGCACATAGACTTTGTAAAGGATATGATTCGGAAACGAGCGGAGAGGGGGGTTGTGGCAAGATGGCACTCTGCGGAAAGCGCTAAGCACACAAGGACCCTACTACGTGAACCTTCGAGGAAGCTGGCTGAGACGCTGGTGGGACTGAACACGGTAAAGTTCCGCTCTCTGATGGGGCTTATCACTGGTCACTGGCCCCTAGTCTCATACTTGGCAACAGTGGGCAGAGGAAGCGATCCCACTTGCCCGGGATGCGGACTAACAGAGGAGGATTCGCACCACCTGAGCACTAGATGCAGTGGTCTTCATGAGATCCGGTGGGATGTCTTCGGGACCACCTGCATCAAAGTAATGTATGTTGATAAGGACGGTATAGAAGAGCTCTACGAATTCGCTCGCAGGACCAACATACTGACACCTATGGACAAGGCGGCTGACGAACGCAAACTTCCAATTTGAATTCGTGCAAACAAGTAAATTTATTATTGAACTCCAACATTTATTACTTTATTGAACAAACATTTATTTACAACCTGGGTTGCTCAGGATGCTAGGTCGTGGAGAGAGGGCCAGGGTCCACGGATACGCGACTATGATAACCGAAATCTAGACAGGGAACAGATCGTGGTTCGGGATACCGAGAGCATACCTGCGGGGTTCGGGGACGCTGAGGGCGACCTCTGAGAACACCTCGCCGAGAGAGCGACGTAAGATAGCAGAGTGCCGGGAGGCCGAGAGCGTGGGGATTACTCACCCAAAAGCACACCATCGAGAGCGTGCCGGGCCCACTAGGGTAGCCCCATATGTAGAGAGCCTAACTGGGGAGAGTACGGCTCTCACCCAGAGAACACCAGGAACAACATGGCCCTCCCTTAGAGAACACTACCCGAGGAGGGTATTGCCCTCACTCAGAGAGTACTCCCGGGGAGAGGATGATCCTCACCTAGACAGCGTAGAAGACCAATGCTGGGCATTGGGAGCCGGCTAAGGGCTCGAGAGAGAGCTGCCAGTGGTCCGCACTGGGAGCCAGCCGAAGCGGCTCTGCCGAGTGAGTCGACAGTGTCGGCAGTAGTGCCGATGCCTCCCCACTCTCGAGTACGGCTGGGGAAACTCCTGTGTGCCGGGACGTGCTGCCCTCGCCGTAGGGAGGATATCCCTGACACTAGCTTCTCATGGAGCGCGCCGTATTCGAACGTTGCCACTGACCCCTTCGAACAACCCCTTCGAAGGATCAGCCGTCCGAATGCCTACCCCATCTAACATGGAACGCTCATACGTCGGTATGAGTCCTATGCTATGTGCCAGGAAGTCTCATAGGGGAGCTGGGAATGTTTCCACGTGTCCGCCCTGTGCTGTTGCCTGTCTTCAGGCCTCCTAACACCCTAAGCCAGAGGTGGGCAACCTCAGGTAAGCTCAGAGCTGCAGCCATAAAATAATTAAGGTCCCAATTATGGGGGACTTGACGCTTTTACAAGGGTTGTCATACATTTGTCGAGTGGGGGTAATATTGGGAGATGGCGCATGCGCGCTATGGAAATTTGAGGGGAAAATGTTGTGAAATTTTCTAACGTGCTTGGA
>NW_011887884.1:90475-93322 GCF_000806365.1 Fopius arisanus | reverse complement strand
CCCTAAGCACTCGGGCCCCAGTCCCCACACCCCTCGACGATTCGAGTAATTCCCGGGAGGAAGTCGTGATGGCAGAAGTTTTAGATAACTCAACCCAAAATATAGTTTAATGTGCGGGATTTCCAAAAATCCCGTTACACTGGATGTACGAAATGGTATCTTAAAGCAACCAAATAATTTTTTGTGGTCACTACGCAATAGGGTAATTTTTGCAAACTTGACAAAGGCATGTGAGCCGAAAATTTTGTCCTCTCTTAGTGAGGGCCTCTGCGACGAAATCTTTTCAATGCCGATCAGATGGTAATTCGGTTACACTGCTGACGCAACAGTTAACATTATTTTGTGTGTAATTTGTGGCGCGTGTGTCCTATTAGAATGCTTGAAATCAGATAGCGAATTAGTATTTTAGCAAGTTGATGTGATTATTAAAACTTACAAGACTCTTTATTTTGTGATGAATGAGTTGTACAAACCCAGTATTGATGAACACCTCTAAGTTCACAAAGTGGCACGCAGTCATAAATTATATTTTATTGATGATGTTAAACGAATAAGCCATATGAAGCTGAATGGTTACTATTTAAGTTCATTAAGATTTGTAATTCCAATATGAATAAATGAATAAAGAAATCATACTGAAAGTTTGAAACGATTATTTATGGAACTCAAAAAAATGATATATTCTCCACTGCTAAATTAATAGAACAACAAAACTCAACACAAAAACTATAGAACTCAAGAACAAAAAAAGAATATTCAAACAATCAGGTACAGAAATGATAACTTGAAAATGTTGTGTTTGAAATTAAATTAATAAATTAAATATTTCCGAATTATCGTATGAAATAAAACACTTCCTTTCGAATGTTCTAGCGAAATGGAGCCGATGAATTGAGGATTTGGCAACGGCAAACACGGCTTCAGTCGCGGAATATCCTAAGTCAAGTGAAATTGATGTCGAAACAATGCAAAATGAGCATCACGTGAACTCGGACGTTCAACTCGACTCAAACACTTGTCAAATCTTAACAAAAGAAATTTAATTTAGTCTTGTCCTAGTTTCAAAATAAGGAACGTCAAAGGGACGAAATACTCGTGATTACCGGATACCTGTTTCCGGAATCAGTTTAAATAACTCTGCTCGGCGTTTATCTTAGAGAGGCACAGCCCTGGCTGTCCATGGTAAAACTTTCTGAACGCGATAGTGAGTAGCATTTGCTATAGTTCATTCTCGTATTTGAGCACTCCATTCGAGTTGTTAATTGAATTAGTCAGTAGCCTGTTGGCTATAGTAGAGTCAATGCAAGTAGCCTGTTGGCTATAGTAGAGTCCATAGCAAGTAGCCTGTTGGCTGTAGTAGAATCATTTGTAAGCAACCTGTTGGTTGTAGTAGAATCGAAATTTTGCAAGCAACCTGCTGGTTGTAGTAGAGGAGGAATCCAGAATACTCAAAATTAGCTGCAATTCTGGAGTGGGAAAATACTTAGGTATATTCCACTTCAGGAGATATCACACGGGAGAAACAGGTGACAAATTCCGACAATCAGTCCGGGCCCCTAATGGAGAAATGTTTCCAAAGATTTAAATTGTTGATAATTTGTTTCATCGTCATATTAATGTTTAATTTTAGCTTGATATGTGGCAAATTATTTATGTATGTTTTGATAATAAAGATTTCAGTGGATCGGAGGAATCTCAAGGATGATATAGTGTCTGAAATATACAGACCAATTCTGAGGGATTCTTCTTCCTCTAATTAAGAAATCAATAACAGTCATAATGAACTGGTAATTAGAGTCATTAATCAAAAAACCTTCGAAACCAAGGCAAAACCTCAGATATAAGAAACTAGAAATGAATTAGAACAGATAAATAAGAAAACCTTCGCAAAAATCGTAATATCCAAGTAGAGATCTATTCTGGGCGGTACATACAGGCTCTGATTGTCGGAAGGAAAACCTGCGGCTCCCGAAATTTACCTCGTCTTGAATGGAATCTTTTGGATACCGAAAAACAGTTAAAACCTCGAAAAATTCAGATAAACAGTTTGTGACGAGGCAACAATTTGTGCCCCTCCCCCTGCCCCCTAAGACACTGGGTAGGAAATATGGTTAATTAGTTTAAGTTAGTATAATGACAAAACACAGCACAACACTTAGGTTATCAAATCTGTCGCCATTGGGCTCCCACTCCCGAATAGTTCCTTCCCCCCACCCCGTTTCTCCTCGCCGCGGTACTCACATCAACGGAAGATGACGACAACGAAGGAAGAAGAAGAAAACCGGCCACTCCCCGCTTCCCCTCGCCGCCGCACTCACCAACGGAGGAAAAGACGACGACGGAAGAACAAAAGCCCCACCTGATGAACTCGACACCACGTGACCCGGAAGAAAAGGAGACATCCCTCGGCCGACCCCCAAAGATCAACAAATGGGAAAAGGACACTCAATCACGAGTGCCCCCGATTAACGCCGATAATCGGGGAAGAAGAATGACGAGTGATGGACAAACATCACTCGTAATACAGCTGGCCCGAAAGTTAGAGTATCGGTAAAAAGAAGAAGAGTTGCGAACGGAGTTAATTTGTGGAGAGTTTGTGAACGAGGATAATTTTGAAGAATGAGAGACAATGAGGAATTGGAGGAGAGTTGTTGTGGTAGGCGATCGGACCCAGGAGTGAGGAAAAGAAGGAGAGGAAGGATAAGATTGGAGAGGAAAAAATTGAAAGGGGAAAGCCCAGAGGATTAGTCCAGGTGGATAAAGCCGCCATTACTGTGAGTACCCATACGCTATTCCCTGCCCCAACGAATTTTTCCCTTTGTCTTTCAATAATCAACCTCCCCCCCC
>NW_011887884.1:45150-90455 GCF_000806365.1 Fopius arisanus | reverse complement strand
CGGCGAGTCTCTCTCTCTCCTCTCTAACTATTTAAAGGTAGGCAATTAGTTAGTTGATATAATTTATAATGGAGACCCCCTAAACAATAATTGTTTTTCAATATCGATCCCCGTCACTTCTCCCCCTTTTTATTACCATTACCTTCTCCCCTTTTCTGTATTAGTTATTGTGATACTATTTTCTCGCATGTCGCCGCAAGTGGGCTGGCCTCCCCCCTTCCCTAGGTTCATCTCAAAAGGTCGGAATTTCTCACTTTTTGTTTGTTATTTTATTTTTCTGTATTCACGATGCCCGATAAATAGACATTGATACGATAAATTTTCCCTGAGTAAATTATTCCCCCTCAAACCCCCCCTTTCTTATTTCAGGCCCTCCTTTCACTTGGACAGGACTTTCCCCGTCGTTTCAATTTTCCCGAATCATCGTGCCTTAACCGGGAATTCGCAGGTGAATTCTCCGGACAAGGTCACAAGTTAAAACCTCGAAAATTCAGTTAAAACCTAGAAAATCAGCTAAACAGCTAAACCTCGAAAATGTAGATAAACAGTTAAGACGTCGATAAAAGAAAACCCTCGCAATTCAGATAAGCAGTTGAAACCTCGATAAAAGAAAAACCTTGAAATTCAGATAAACCGTTAGAAATCCCGATAAAAGAAAACCCTCGGAAATACAGGTAAAACTCGATACAGATACCCATTAACAGAACCTCGAATTTTAAAGAAACCGGAAATTTAGATGTGACGGAATAAGAATATACTGATAATGAATCCTGTAAGTCTCATCAATCGACCGCTGAAGCATTCGGCGAATGAGCAACATCTTTTAATTAATATTTTTAATTAAACATCTGCGAAAAAGATTCATTACAAGTGGCTGGGCCAATAAAAATAAATCCTTCTTACTTTATTTTCATTTGTCAGGAATTCAAAGATAAATGTTCGAGTGCACCGAGTTCAACAGCTGAAGAGTGAGTACCCAAAATATCACGTTAATCTGTTGTGCGGAATTCTTCTTTCTCTCATCTCCCATAGTTAGATCGGTTGTTTTTACGCTATTGTAACAAAATAGAAATTAAATTGCGTACAGATATCACACCAGAAAATTAACATTTAATGAAATCTGAAAGTTCAATGTATGATTTCCCTTCATTCATTGAAAGTCAGTAATAAATTCTCATTTTACTGAATTGTATTTCTGCTTATGAAGTAATCAAAATATCCCTCAACTCTTATTCAACAGATGTGCCTAGCACTTCAAATGTATGGATCCTGTCCTAGATAAAATAGTTATTTTATTGCCCGGTCAGAGAAAAGTGATCGTATATTAAAATAAATATCCTTCCAATTTTCCGTATCCAACAATAATTTTATTATTAAAATTTGAAATTGTCTTTCTTCAAAAAGTATTATGGTTGTTTATCATTAATAGCCATTTTATTCGTCGAAGTATTTCATATAAATTCTTGCTTGTGGAAATTGAGGCCCAAGCATTGTGATGCGTACCGGTTCAAGATTGAGTAGAGTTGCCTTCCAGTTGGTGTATCGTTAAGTTGAATTTTTTATGAGAAAGCATTGTTCTCATATTTTGAGTATAATTCGAGTATTTTGACGTTCCGTTTGCTGTTCTACCGGGAGTAACTAATTTACGAATTTTCAGGAAAATTTAGAGTTTTTGAGAAACTCATTGTTGGCATTATGTCGAAGGAATCAGTTAATTCCCGGTTAAGAATTAAAGTCGAATTTACATTTAAGATTAATATTATAATTTCAGTTATTTTGTTGATTTTTATATTTTAAGTTAAATTTACATATCCTGTAATTTTGTAGTATTGTTCGAAGAATTCGGTCCATTTGAGTTTCTTTTGCTGGGTTAAGTTTCATTTTGTCGTGACGGGAACGCAAAACCCGAAGGTAATATTTTGTATTCTGTTTGTTCAGTTTTCTTTTCCGTGTGAGTTATAATATCTGTTATTCTGGATTAAAAAGCAGTATCTTCTTTGTTACGGTATGGTTTGCCATCCCCCTTGTAACAAATTGAATCTACTCTCTTCCGTGAGCTGCCATCCATTTTGAGTTTTTGAGTAGGTAATGTTGAGTTAAGCCGAGAGGAGTGAGTGACTCTGGTGAAACACTTTGACTGACTGGCGCCCACGCAAAATTGCAGTTGTTGAATTATCATTTTCGATTACGAATAAATTTTAGTTTATTCTATGGAGTTGTGGCGTACATCATAAGATGAATATAATTCACTATATTGGTATAAAATGAAATTAAGATTGGATTCGGTTTCGTTCGCGGTGCTACGATTTTCGGTGAGGAGTAGACATTCCTTCAATTCCAGCCCCTCCCGTACTCTAAATACCTGAGGGGCCTTACAGACACCTTAGCCCTGAAAATGGTTAAGCAAGCATTCTCACGGTTTTTGCACTGATATTTATTTACCATTGTTAACAACAATGGTCAAACACGATCCGACTATCTTCCAACGGAAGGAGGACTCGGCTGTCACCGTGAAACTGCTAATCTCCTCATGATAGTTGTAATGATGTTAGCTCTATGCACGTGATAAAATCGACGTATTAATTACTCTATACGTCACAGTCTCAACATTGACTTCATTTTTCAATTGTCTCAATAAAAAGGTATGGCTTCTTCAATCTTCTTTTAATGAAAATTATATGATTCCTGAATTTTGAGAAAATTTTTCGAGCCATGGCAGAAGATGGACCCTCTTTTTACCGCGAATTTTAGTGATTTCCACTGTGGATATAAGGTAAGTTGACGAAAGAATTTAATAGATAGGCCTAGCAAATTATTTTCAAATTACTGTTTTTTATTGAATTCTATTCAATTTCTAAAATTTTTAAAGCTTCACCTTATTAATAAAACCGTGAATAAAACTTTACTTACAATTTTTTTTTTTAATGACACGAAAAAATTTCCGGGCTTTAAATGCTGTGACGTTTACGTGAAGCTTCACATGCAAAACCAGGTGTCTGCTGGTACTTCTTTAACCCCCACGCACTCTAAATGATGCCATTTTAAACACTCATCACACATGAGGACTTTCTTGCAGGAAGAATATGATTGGAGAGTACAGATTGCATACTTAAAATCATCTGCTAATTGGTTTTGCGCAATCTGAGAGAAAAATTATTTCCATGTATCATCATCGATCCAATCTTTTAGTAGGTTGAGATCGCGGAGGGCGTGTCGATAAATGAATCATTCAAAGTAGAATAATCCACTTCCCCATTCCGAAATTTAGATACATTGTAGTCACGGTCCTGGCTGTGGATCCCTAATAGCCACATCATCAGAAACTTTTTTTTCATTTTAGTACTCTTAGAAGATAAAGGAATTCCCTCTTTCATAGCGCTGCCATGAGGCGTTTGATTTTTTTAGGTTGTTGAAGACCAATTACTAAAGTTCGTCAACCTTTCGAAGCTCCACAAAAATTCGTCGATTTCTCTATTTTTCGAATTTTTTAAGTTCATTGCGAATGTGATCTGATTGGTCAGAAGGTGAGGAAGAAGGAAGTCTCTTCGTCTTGACAGCAAAGGGATCATCTGAGATAGCAATTACCGGCGGTACAATTGAGGTCGATTTAGCAAGATCATTCAGAGTACGAATCTGAGCGATCCCAGTTGTGTCGGACTCGCCAATGAGATTATCCGAAGCATCGTTTTCAGGAGGTTGAGTTCGTTTGAATTTGTTGACAGGATCATTCGAATAGCATATTTGCGGGGGTTCAGTTGGTTTGGATTTGTTGATAAGATCATTCAAAGAGCATATTTCCGGGGGCTCTGTGGGTTTCGATTTGTCCATAAGATCATCCTAAGTGCATGTCTCCGAGGGCTCAGTTGGTTCAGATAATATCTTCTTTTTTTGTGGTTCCCTCTCATCCTCGAAAATTAATTTGGCGTTGATGGTATTGCCAAATTCCTGTAGAAGTGGCCAATATTATAAGTAATCAGTATGTAAACAAAACTCGAAACTCTTAATGGACAATTTTTTTCAACTTGTTGATTGTATTCATCAAAACATCCACTACACATTCCTCATTAAGAATCCTTCTATGACTGGTCTCACTTATGTCCCGCACTGACATATCCAACTATATTTGTTGATTCATCGACTCATTGGGGGGTGGTACTGCAATTATCTGCATACACCATAAAATACTCCAAATAACCAGAAAACTTCGACAGATTTTTATAATAGTTTCTGTTTCTTATTGGCAATTATTGTCGATTATTTTTCCCATCTAAATTTCCGGCCATATTTTGGTATAGTCTATTCTTTATTACAGACATTATTTTATAGGGTATAGTGTATTTTGTATAGTCTACATAGTAGTCAACTGATAATTTTCAATAATTTTTCATGCTGCCCATATTCCTATTAAAAAAAAGCAAAGCACTGTCATGGCACCTACCACAAGTGTCATGGCGCAATGCTCATGGGCACTGACCCCCAGGTACTTAGTCGACGTAATGCACTAATTTAAAAAATGAATCTATGTACTCGATTGAACATCGTTAGTGGAGTATTGTAGATATAAAAGATTTTTTTGTACAATCTTTTATTAGCTGTAAATTGAATATTTAATTTCACCCATAATGTTAG
The DNA here is from genome assembly GCF_000806365.1 of Fopius arisanus. NCBI lineage: Eukaryota > Metazoa > Arthropoda > Insecta > Hymenoptera > Braconidae > Fopius > Fopius arisanus. Next base: position 85,826 of record NW_011887884.1, on the reverse strand, counting down.
CCGACAAAAATGAAAAATTGTTCAATTAAAGCAAATAACCAGTAAATTTTATAGGAAATTGTTTGCAGAATATGAATTCAATAATTTGGTTGCATGTACATCCCTGATTAATTGAATTATTACTGAACCACCCACTGCCATGGCGCTGGCCAATAAGAATGGAAAATTACTCGATTAAAGTCAAGAAATAATTAATCTCATAAGAAATCATTTTTAGATGATGTATTTCATGATTTATTCGTTTGTACATTCGTTTTCCATTAATTATTCATTCACCAATTATGTGCGCTAAGGCGGGGGGCAGGAGTAGGGGTGAATTCTCAGACGCCATGTTCCTTTTGTAGCGAAGAGGATTAGAGGAGCAACTCTTCTCATGGATCTCTTCGAAGTGATCCTCATCTCATCATTCTCATTAATTTTATCCTAGCAATACTCATATTTCACTTCTGTAAGAAATTCGGAAATGGAACAAGTTTCTGCAAGTGCTTGGACATCTTAAGCCAAGTGCCGTAATAGAAGCGCCGAATTTGTTCTGTTCTTTACCATCGTCTCTGGGGGACCCTTCTTCTTACCCTGGGCGAGGAAGTACGCTTGGAGGACATCAAAGTCTTTGCTGAACTCGTTTAAGGCCTTGTGAGTGTTCTTGTCCTCTAGAGACCATAACTCGCAGGAGTGCTTGAAACACCGCACAATTTATGTGGCTCCATCCTCGTCATCTGATTTCTGAAAACTAATTCGATATAATTCATTTATTAGTCTACAATCATTAATTTTTCCTCTTCTAAATTTGTTGTTCAATTTTTTCCTCACTAAAATACAAACATATGGTAAAACCAGCATTGAAAAAATGTTTGGAAAGCGATGGAACAATTTTTTTTTTCAACTTAGCGGTTCAATATATTCAGGCATTTGTCATCTGTTTCTTATCTGTGGAATCAGTCCTCATCTTGTTGGTTCCTCTAACAATTTAGGGCTGAGAATCCTTGGAATCCGTTGGTTTTTCACTCGACGATGGCATTTCCTCCTTCGAGGAAATAAATAATCCCACGAAGATGCAGCTCGACTGGACCCAAACGTCAAGGGTATCGTAATCGCGATACTAACAACAATGACAATGACCAGAACAAAGACCTGAGCCCCTCGAATTCCAAGGACCTCTTCGAAAAGGTGCTCTTCTTCAATAACATGGCCCTTATTAACAGACTGTTATCCCCAAAGGCCCAGGTGGAGGTCAGTCTGCAGAAACTGAGGCAAAATACTCGAGTAAAAAAAAATTCCAGTGTCCAGAAATTCATAGCACTGCCTCAAAAAAAATCAGCAACTCTTGAAGGGTTAAGTAATGAATAAGTTTAATTGGGTAAAATGTATAAGACCCTCAGAAAGGGGTCTTCTTGACATGTCTTCGAGGAGTAAAGTCGAACATACCTGACTAGACTCATTAGAAAGAGTCCAAAGTTTTCTTCAACCGCTCGCTGCTGGTATTCCACTCTGCAGAGCTCCTTGAGAATAATGACGGTGTCTGTGTTGATGTTGTCACTGTAAATAGTGCAAAGCTTCTGGCCATACCTCTCTTGGATTTGCATTGCATTGTGGATTATACAGTAACCTTCCACCTGTAGAGTTAACAATGAGTGCAGGGATAAATCGTAATAATTTCTTGGCAACTTATCAACGAATGATCAATATACCACCAAAAATGTATCAACTGCAAACGATTTCTAATGAGATTAATTATTTCTTGACTCTAATCGAGTGATTTCTCATTTTTGTTGGCCCGCGCGCCATGGCAATGGTTGGTGGGGGGCTCAGCAATATTTTTTGATCTGTAATAATTCGATTAATCAGGGATGTACAAACAACCAAATTATTGAATTCAGATTCTACTAACAATTCCCTATAAAATTCACTGGTTATTTGCTTTAATTGAATAATTCCTCATTTTTGTCGGCTAACATCATGGGTGAAATTAATTATTCAATTTACAGTTAATAAAAGATTGTACAAAAAAATCTTTTGTATGTACAATACTCTACTAACGATGTACAATCGAGTACATAAGGTCATTTTTTAAATTAGTGCATCATGTTGGCTAAGTACCTGGCGGTTGGGCATTGGGCCATTGCAAATTTTTTTAGCGTGAATCCACACGAGCAGTGGTCACAAATTTCGACTATCGGTGCCGTATTTCGCTCAGCACGCGTAATTTTCGGTCTTTCTGGTGGAGACTTTCGAGGTGAGAGGAGTGACTGCATATCCTTATATATAACGGAATAGACAAAAATAGCTACCGTTCAAAAGTCGAAATCGAATTAATGAAAGTCGAAACAGGCAAAATGGCGGCTGCGAGTGTATCGAATTGATGAAAATCGAAATCGAATGAGGGCAAGCTTCGGTACGATCAAAGACAGATGGCGTAGTTGAGGAAATGAGCATTAATTCAAATCACATAATTCTAATTGAAGCTAAAATACAACATAAAATACGATTGACGTATAATTACATGCATGTGGAGAAAATTATTTTCTTCGAAACAAAGAATAAATTAGAAACTACCATCGTAAAAGGCATGCAGGAAAATGTCAGAGCGAAAACTGTCAATCTTCACGAAAAAACTATGCTAAACATCGCAAATGTTTCAGTGACGATTAATCCTTTTAATTTTTGCCTTCAGCTAAACTATTTGTTGAATGAAAAACGATGAATAGATTTGTTGGTCATTGTTTATCACTTTTCATTTGGCAGATTGTTAAGGTCAGGGAAAAAATAATTAGAATGATTGTCCTTAGCATATATGGAACTTTTGAAAAAGAGGTTTTGCCAATAAAAATCGACTTATTAAATCTATTTCGCTTGAACAAATTTTTAGTTTTAGTGAACGCTATTGAAAATTTTTAAAACCTAGAAAATGATTTGTTTATGAACTTAGATTGTTAATGGCAAAAACGAATTATATAAATATTCAAGAATTTTCCCCGTCGAACGCACACGAATTTGACATAAAAAGGTTTTGCCACCCGCAATAGTTAGAATATTAATTATTTACGAGTCATCTGTGAGTACCAAAAAACCTCAAGAATTCGATTAGGCGTCTTTGACATTCGGTTTGATCTAATGCAAAAATAAAGAATAAAAGTTAATATTTACAGAATATAGTGATTTTCCAGCGTTTGAGCCCGGGAAGCAATTCCCAGATGAGAAGTCGTAAGAAGCAGTACGGAAAAATAATTTGGAATATTCATGTTCCACGGATTTTTTTCAATAATTTTAGAAAACGATTAAATTAAAAAAAAACAAACTGGGCGAACAAAAGCAATATCAATGTAAAATTTTCATAATTCTAATATAACACGCGGATTTTTATACACGAATGCGTCAGAATCATTAGAAAAAATCTTTCGACATAAAAAAAATTGCATTAATGGAGGCCGTTTTTGACAGGAAGGATCAAAGATTTTCAAGAAATTGCTGCACTTTAGAAACTATTCTACTAATTGAGCTGAAATTGTGGCCATAAATGCTTTGCAGCAATACCCATAATTATGTGACGAAATTTTAGACTGCAAGCTTTAACTTGAGTTATTTCTACTTTTTGATTTATAAAATTTTCGGAAATCATCAGCACATCCTTTCATACACATATACATACATGACGCTAAAATTTCATATTTTTTTGTTTCCGGCAAAATTCGCGAATTGACAAACCGATCGGTTAGAAGGTTTTCATTCAGAAGTAAAAATTTCAGGAATAGATGGAGTTTATAGAAAATGACAAAAATTTCAGATTCTCTTATCAAATTTGGATTATATGAAATTTCGAAATAACTGCCCTTTAAATGAAAGTAAAGTCGAAAATTATGTGAAAAATGTTATTGGCTGAGCCTAGCAATCGAGCATGAATAAATCAGTTATTAAAATTTTGAAATCGAATATATAATGAACTGAGATGGATCGTTCTCATTCATCTGAGACTTCATAGATTGACAACCATAATGAATAATTAATTTTGATACAAATCAAAAAAAAGAATGAAGAGCAAGTATAATGAAAAGACATGAATGATGTCAGGATTACAATATGATGGGTTAAAATGAGAATTTAAATAAATATCCTCAATTCTATTTTTTTTTGTCACGTGAAAACAAATTAATGATATTTTGGATTCGTATGTGAAATTTAATTAGATTGTAGATGGAGGATCAAAGTTTCTGATTAATGGAAGCTTTAAATGTAATAGTGAAGATCATGAATGAGGAGAAAATATATAGAATTTCAGTGAAAAAGCATCAGAACTCGGCGGATACTTTTTCCAAACAAATAACTGAGACTTTTTACAGGGAAGTAAAGAGTAACAAAGGCAAATACAAAAAATGGAAAATTCTCGGTTATATGAAATGTGATTATTGTGCCGGACTGTGCAGAGAGCTCCAATTGTAATTGGAATTGAGAATCAAATCTTAGTATAAACACACACATTCGAAATTAGGAAATCGGTCATTTATAAATTTTGAAATTGAACAAATGGTCGAATGACATGCATTATTGTTATTAATCATAACATTTATCGTCATGACAACGGTGATGAATAATTCATTCAAGGACGAAAATGAAGCAAATGTAGTAAAAAGTATAATAAAAAGGCAGCAAGGTGCCGGCCGCGGGGCAGCCGCGGCGGCGCTAGTGTAATGAATAAAAGATTGAGTAATCCACTCAACCCCGCATCGATTTTGACAGATTGGATAAAATACACTCCTTAAAAAATAACTTCTTTTCTCAAGAAAATGATTTCTTGATAAAATTTTGTGCTCTCATTATGAAATAATACAGCTTGAAACATCATTGAAAATATTATCGAAATTTTGTTGTTTAAACTTTGCAGTTATGGATTTGAATTTCCACATTGAATTGACAGAAAATGTTAGAATTCAATAGTAGAAAAAAATTCAGAAATTGACTTTTGGAGGAATGTGGAATAAAATAATTATAAAATTGCATGAAACAAGAAATATTATAAAATCCAACGGAAATAGATTATACAAGAATATTAGATTTTTTTATTTCCGCTAGAAATATGTGAAATAAAGTACGAATTAGTATATTACGTAACAAGTGCACAATGGATTTTCAAAAATCTCGCCTTCGCCTCGTTTCACAACGCTCCCATGAGCCAAAAAAACCATAACGTTTATGTTTCGAATAATATTTTGTTATTGGGTCCGTAATCCGCGATTTCACTGAGCCAAGCAAGCTTAGAATCTCGTGATTACGGGTACCTATGACATAAACACTCTACCTTATTTCCCTCCCCCTAAAGTTTCGTCTTTGGTTGGCTGAATGTTCTCAATTTCATCTTCGGGAGAGTGATTTGGATTCTCCAACTAAGGCGAAAAAAATAAACAATTGAAATGAACCATTCAGTGGAGATGTGTTTAAATTCGGGAATATCGGAACTAATGGACGTACCGCCAAATGATTGTGATTCAGATTCCAACTTCTAACTTCCAATGCCTCTTTATTCTTGACGGCCCTTAAGGTCACCTTGAATGGGCAGTCAGTTTTTTGAGAAGTTTGCCTAGAGGTATAATTAAAAATTTAACATCTTTCTTTTTCCTTAAAACTGGAAATGCATTTTTGAACGGTGGGTTTCAATTTCGTTAGCAACGCATGATTAGGCATGGTTTTCTTCCAACCTGTTAGTGGTTTTTGGAAACGATTTCATTTGTTTTTAATCTAATTTAATTATTTAATTTTTACGGGGTTCTTGAAAATTTTATTGTCCGTAATTCATAATTATCAATTCTATTGTACAAGTTGTTGAAACATGTAACTTACCTGCGAGACTTCGCCAGTCCAGGATTGACTTCGGATTTATACTTTCCACTCCTGCTAAATCTAAGTACTATTTCATAGAAGCCAAGCTTCGCTGGAACATTTTTCACACAAGATTTCACTCCCGTTCGGGTGCCCCCTTTCGAAAGTGTCACACCATGTCCCGACTCATATTCCATTCGCAATTTCTTCTAATCATATTGACTTTCAAACTTTTGACCTTTATAAAATTGCGTTTTCTTCGCATTTGCTGCAACTTGCATAATGAAAATAGTTGTAAGGAATTCCCGAATGCAAGTGACGACTCGAACACCTGTCCCAAAATGGTGGACGGTTGTATGTATGCTAGATGGACACGTTTATAGTAAAAAAAAATATCGACGTGATACGTCAGGCCAAAGGAATGCCATGGAAATTTACGTTTATCAAAACTCAATCATCTGAAAAAGTTGTTGTATGGGGAATCATCAGAGAGGGCGCAGTATTTGACTCTAATCTTTGAGAGAAAATGGGCAAAAATGTAGACAACAAAAATTTCTTAAGAAGTAAAAATTTTCGGTGAAAATTCTCCTGACGATCTAAAAAATGCCTGACTTTTGGGAGGATGTTTACAAAACATTCAATGCTTTTTTAATGCTGCGAATGTGTAAAAGTTTCGTGATTTTTCCTGAAATCTTTCTCTCCATGTACCGCAGTAAAAAAGATACTTGGACATCCTTACGAAAGTGAAATTATCCAATTCAACTTGTGATTCAATCTGATGTACATATTGTGCCATTCTCTTCTAAACAAAAATAGTGATGAATGAAATGGGTCGGATTTCAGAAGCTGTAAAGTGAATTATCCAGCTAAAATCCAATGTTTACGCAATCGGGGGTATTTAGAGATAACTGAAGTCCATCTAGAACATCGTGATCATATGCTGTCTAAGGTTTGAGATTTTCCATATCCAACTTTTTCTCCATCACCATTCAAAGGATAACAATCTTGACGATTCTCAAGCGGATATTTTTCCGCTTAATATAATAAATGATATTCGGGGCAAACGAGAATTACGATTTCAACACATGACCCAAATTTTGTGAAATTTTCATTGGTGAAGTTTCCCTACGTTGAGGGCTATCGGTTGGCACTGATGAGAACTTAATTTTTGGATGTAATTACAGAAAACAATTTATTCTTTTTGTCTCTTTGTCCACATTATCCAGAAGTCCGAACACCTAAATCGGAGGATAAAGCAAATGCAATTAAATTCTTAGAGTTGAAATGCAACAAGCAATCGCTACAAGCTGATCTGCAGGCTACTTTGAACAAACAAGTTACTCAGAAGGATTTGACTAACTGGGCAGCATTACATAAAAATTGCTAACTGGGTTGATGATGATCATGAAAAAAAGAAGGTTTTCACGTTTTAGGACCAGCGCGCGTGAGAAAGGTTACAGTCAAGTGATAATTCTAAAAAATTGGTTTTTATCATTTATAGACCTGCGCGGGGAGAGGAAGAAGTCCAAGTCAATTGACAATTTTTAAAAAATTGGTTTTTCTCATTTTTGGAGTGATTTTTCGTGTCTATGAACTGGATAATAAAATGTTTAAGTCCAAGAAAACGGTCGCGAAATTGATATATACAGCCAATTAGAAGTGGAGACTTTAAGAATTGCATAGCAGATTAGAAATGGAAACTGGGTAAATCGTAGGATTAGTAATCGTGAGGTGGTAGGTTCAAACCTCAGTAGTTGTAATATTTTAAGTTCACAAAATCGGTTTTTTCACCATCATTGCGTAAGAGTTGTGTAGGTAAGGCCCAATTAATTATAGAAAAACATCTTTAAAAGTATGAATTAATTTACTTTTGTGTTTCTATGCAATTATCGTTGATATTTTGACAGCCATGCCGTCCTTCCCTTGAACCCGGCGCGAATGCTCGCAGTGGTAATATTTAATTACTTGTATTTCAACTGCACATAACATTATTATGTGATTACCATAACCCTAGCCAACACCTACATGGCAGCCAATGGTAGCTAAGGATCAACCCTGAAGACCTGACCTGATGTCATTACAGGGTGGAATCTGATCCGGCGCGGTTGTTGCTAAGTCATCAAACCTTGCTCGTACGGTGCTGAGTTTAACCTGGATTCGGTCCATTTTTATTTTTGGATCTGGGGGATCCCCTTCATATTCACTCATAGTTGTCCTTCAACGTGCGTGTCATATAATATTAACAATAAATATTATGATTGATAAATAAAAGGTATTTATACAATTATTTATTCATTAAAGTAAATAAGAAAAAACCATAAATTCAATCTATTATTTCCCGAACGTCCTTCAACGTGCTCTATAAACGAGACGAGAGGGACAAGGTTGAGCGCCAATCGGGTGCGTCCACAGGTGGCGGATAGAGGAACGACCGACGGAGAAGTGGGGCAGGTTAAGGGCTGGAAACATAGAGGTATGGGACTGGCCCTCGCCGGCCCTACCGAATTGACGGTTAGCGTGAGCTATAGGGGAACTGAAGGGCCTAAAAACCTGGACAGAACCGAAGGCCGCGACGCAGACCAACTCCCCAAGCCAAGGTGGAAGTGATTCGTGCCGAAGGCTGGATGGCACTGGGGTTACAGTGTTGTTAACGAGACCGTTGGGGCACCAGGCCGCACCCCACCGTATTTAGGCCTTACCCCAGCATCCCGGCTCTGCTGGGGCCGACCTTCACTCCCGAGGATACTCGTGGGAACCATATGGACCCCCCTATTAATAATAAAAATTTTACCAACGCCTAGGACGGTGCCCTCACAGAGGGAACGTCTGAGGCCTTACAGATTGTCCAGGCCGTTACAGTCTCTGATGCTCCGACGGGGGCACAGAAGACTACGGAAGTGGAAGTGGAGACGCTGAAGGTAACTCCTCTTACAGAGGAAGTCGCCAAAGGCGGACCCACGGACCTAAAGAAGCGAAAGGGTGGCACAGGTGCGGTAAAGCGCAGGGCCCGTAAGGCCAGAATGGCAACAGGGAACTTGCGGAAACAGTGCTCTCCAACCAAATCGGGGACAGTCAGAGGTGGAGAGGAACGGGGAAATCGGTCCAAAAGACCCAGATCTGATGGAGCCACTCCGCCGGAAGACGCTGCGACCCGAAAGAAGCAAAGGGTGAGGGCTCGCCTTGGAGCCACCTCGTGCGGGATGGCGGCAAGGGGTGGTGGCAAGGTAGCAATTATACTAAGCGGCTACCCTGAGCCGTCCCTCACTGAGGCACAGGCCAACCTCGTCCAGGACAAGCTGGAGGAACTCATCTTCGGGGGTGATGTCGAAGGGCATCCCCCAGGTTTTGAAGGCCACCGCTACGACCAGGGTGTGCTTTGGGTGACGTGCACCGACGGCCGGTCGAAAGACTGGCTGAAGGGCGCGGTGCCCAAACTAGCGCCATGGGAAGGGGCCTTCCTCACAGTAATGGAGAAGGATGCGCTCCCAAAACTGGTCCGCGTAACGGCCTTTATCCCTGGGAAACCAGTGGGGGCGAACGTTGCGCTGGCCCGCCTAAGCAAACAGAATCCGGGCCTTACCACTGAGAGGTGGAGGGTCTGGGGCTGTTGCGAAGGCAAAAACGGTGGCCTAATCCTGGTGCTGGGGGTGGACCTCCGGTCCCTTGGGGTCATCAAGGGATTAGGCTGCGGCCCGTTCTACGGCTTGACACGGGCTCGTTTTGACTAGCCTCGGAAAAGGTCGGAGGAGCGGGAAGCAGCACCCGTGAGGACTGCGGGACCAACGGTCGACTCGCACCGCCAGAGGGCCACTAAGGGGACGGGTAGGAGCGAGGGGACTGCTGAGACCCCTTAAAATCCAGTGATCCCCCCGACACTCGGAACATCGACCCCGGGGGGGATGGACACGGGGACCCGGCGAGTGTTTTGGGGACCCCGCCAGTCCCTCAACTGGGGAAGAGAAGAGGGCGCCCCAAAGGGCAGAAGGGAAGGCCTGCACTGGCGTGGGGTGGCCCGGCGGGGGCTGCGGGAGGGTCTCAACCGACCCTCTTGTGGGCCTTGAAGGGTACCCCTGGCCGGGACAGGCCAGAGAAGGGCGGCCCTGGCACGCCCAGTAGGTCAGAGGAGAACCTTAACCCCAAGTAAGGGAGCCTCGATGACCTCTGGACATGCACGGCGGGGAGCGGATAACAAGATAGGGGCGGTCTTTGCCCCAACCCTTGTCCAATGCTCCCAGATAAACCTGCAACACTGCAAAGCGGCGACGGCTCGCTTGAGTCGCAGCCAAGTGGTGGAGCAGACAGACATATGCCTCATCCAAGAACCCTGGGTGACAGGGGGCATGGCAAGAGGACAGAGTCCGGAAGTTGCAGGATCCCGCACGCAGGAACGCCAGGACTACCGACTAGACCTCTTTTAAAGAGGAGGCGGAGGCAAGGTTGGGGGAACAGCGGTTGAGACCCAGCAACATGCGCAGATTAGAGGATGAAGTGGACACAATCCACGACGCCCTGATCGGCGCCTTCCACAAGGCATGCCCGATAAAGGCGAGCGGCAGGGGAAAAAAGTGGCATGGTGGCGCCGTAAACTGAACAGACTCAGAGTGCTGTCCAGGAGATTCTGGAACCATGCCTACAGAGCAAAGAGCCATGAGGACTGGACTCAGTACAGAAATGCGCAGAGGGAGTACAAAAGACTCGTCAAAAAATCAAAGGAAACCGCCTGGAAGGAACTCTGTGATGACCTGGAGGCCCTACCACAGGTAGCCAGGCTTCGCAGGGTCTTTTCAGGGGGACCAACGCAAGGGCTGGAGGAGATCATACTCCCCAACGGGGAGATCATCACACAGACCAGCGACATCCTGGAACATCTGATCCAAGTGCACTTCCCGGACTCTACCTTAGAGAGGGGGGACTCGCGCACGGGGACGGTTTTGGAGCAGAGAGGGGTGGCCCATACCGGCGCCTAGCCTCGGAAATAATTACGATGGAGGGCCTGAGGTGGGCCTTGGACTCCTTCGACATGTATAAGAGCCCGGGCCCCGACGGGATATATCCAGCGCTCCTGCAGAGGGGGGTTCGCAGCTCCTGCACAACCTGTTGCCAATACTAAGAGCAAGCCTTGCTCTTGGGCATGTGCCCTATAAATGGCGGGAGGTCAGGGTTGTCTTTATCCCCAAACCGGGTAAGTGCAGCTATGACAACGCCAAATCCTTCAGGCCTATCAGTCGGAGCTCTTTCCTCCTAAAAACACTGGAGAGGCTCATTGACAGGCACATCAAAATGGGAGCTCTGAGGACCAATCCGATCAGCCTCTCTCAGCACGCTTACCAGGTCGGCAGGTCAACGGAGACTGCCCTGCACCGCCTGGTGGGCAAGATCGAAGCTACCAAAGCAAGAAAGGAAGCCCCGCTCGGTGTCTTCATTGACATCGAGGGGGCTTTCGACAACACTTCCTCCAGCACCATGGAGAAAGCAGCAGCATCGTTCGGCATCGAACAGCCCATCATTAGATGGATAGCTGCTATGCTCCGAACAAGAGCGGTCTTCACCTCCCTGGGCGACAGCACAGTCGGGGCGCTCGCGGGAAGGGGCTGCCCGCAGGGGGGGGGGTATCTCACCCCTGTTGTGGCTCCTGGTTGTGAACGAGCTTCTGGCTGGGCTGGACGAGCTAGGGGTGGAGGCGATAGGCTATGCAGACGACGTAGCGCTGCTTGTGTCCAGTAAGGACGGCAGTACGCTATCTTTTGAATTGCAAAAGGCACTAGATCACGTACAGCGGATGGTGCACATCAAATGGCCTCAAGGTTAACCCCGGAAAGACCGAGATGGTGCTCTTCACTGGCAAGAGGAGATTGGTGGTTAAACCCCCCCTATCTATAACACAGTACTGAGCTTCTGAGACGACGTAACGTACCTGGGTCTATGGATCGACAGAAGACTCAGCTGGAAAAAGCACATCAACATGCAAACCAGCAAAGCCATAGGGACATACTAGGCCTGCAGAAGGATGTTTGGAAGCACGTGGGGGCTAAGACCCAAGGTCGTAAGATGGATCTATACCAGGGCCCGGCAACCTGGGCTCATTAAGCTCACGCGGCTCCCGAACTTCGTTAGTCAGAGCGGTGAGAGGGGCCTCATCTACTTAACAAAACTACCTGCTCTAATTCGATATCTCTCTCTGCTTGAGCTCTGGTTCGACCGATACCGGCAGAGGGCCACCGTGCGATCGAGCGGGAATTTTGATTTTCCATCAATTTAAATTATAAATATAATTTTTTTTATTCGAAATAGGCAGCAATATGAGGAAAATTTTTTTTTTTATGTTTTCATGATGAGGAATCTGCCTTGACAATTATTTTGTCCCCAGACGATATTTGCAACAATGAAACAAATATAATAAAATACTTGTCCATTCCTGAGCTGGAGCGGTAACTGTACCCAATAATATGAAGCAAACAATTCGTGGATGAATAGTGGTGTAAGTCTTATACCACTATTTGTCCACGAATTATTTTACGATTTAATTATTATATTATGAGCAATGGTTGTGATAGTCCTTACTGAGGAAATGAATAAGAATAAAGAGATATAAAAATAAGAATTCTGAGAAGAAACTAGCAATGCACAGAACTGAGATAGCCCATAATAAATGAGAAATATGCCCGAGATTTTCGATGAATAGTAATGCTCAATGGAAAAAGCGGTTTTTATGATGCACTGTCATATACTAAAGGTGGATTTCCTGAAAATCTAAATGTTGGAATTGGACTTATTTTATGATGCACTGTAATACATTGAAAGTGGCTTTCTTGGAAATCCAAATATTAGAATTGGGCTAATAAAAACGCACCCGAGCAATGTCAAATAGGAACGAATTTCAATTAGAACCTGGCACGTGCATACCTGCATCATAAGAGTGCTAAGGGGTGGGTGCGGTGAGGTCAGGTAGGAATGGGATACCTACCTCCCTTACTGATCGTGATTCGATCTCCCCTCCCCCCGGGGCTCCTGCAGCCAATGGCTTAATTAGTTTAGCAATAAAAATTGTTATTTGGAAAGAGGGGGTTGTGGGAGCGAAGGCTCTTTTGCATTGAAACTTAAATTTTAACAATTTGCGATCAGTTTGTTCTGAGCAAGGGAAGAACAATCTACTTGTTGCTGAAGTTGCACGACTTGCGCTCAACTTGTGAAAGTAAAGTTTGTGAATTAAACTTGTGTGGTTTAAAGTTGAAAATGTAATTTTTTATTGCTAAAACATGGAACCCCCCGCGAAGGAGCTACGTCTTGATAATTTTAAAGCCGAGTGGGAACACCTGTACATGTGCTCAAAATTTGGTGAGATAGCCATTTGTTTATTGTGTTCGCAGCAGTTCCGTTGCTTGAAAACGTCAAATATCCAAAGGCACTATTTCGGACAACACGCCGGGTATGACGAAAACTTTCCATTACATTCATTAGCGCGCCAGAATGAGATCAGGTCTTTGAAAGCCACCGCGGGCACGGGTTTTGATGAAATACCGAAAAATAATCATGATTGCACGTCATACACTTTTGCCAATCTCGAGTCTCCAGCACAAGACACGCGGTCGGACAAATATCAAATCGAGTGGGAATATTTATATACGTGTAGTAAAATCGGCGACGCGATTATTTGTTTATTGTACGCCCACCACTTCGGCAACCTGAAAAGCTTCAATATTAGTAGACGTTTTAAATTAATCCATCCAGATTTCGACGCGAAATTTCCGCTTCATACACAGTCCCGTAAAAATAAAATCACGTCATTAAAAAGTCAGTGTCAAATCACCGTTCCACCGAAAAAACCATTAATAAATGATGATGCAACGACGACTGCACACATCTCGGTTCTCACCGCATATCGTTTGATCAAACAGAAAAGATCATTTTCCGACGGGAAGATTTTAAAGAAATTTTAACAGACGTTTTTAATATTTTATTTGGAGAAACAGAAATTGAAGATCGCGTTAATAAGTTTGTCCGCGAAGTTTCTCTATCGTCGCGAACAATCGCACGCAGGGTAGAATCTATCGGTTCCAATCTTCGTGAGCAATTGCTTGATGACATTACTCAGTGTCATCATTTTTCGTTGCAATTAGATGAGTCAACAGATACCGCCGGTGCGCAAGTAATAGTTTTTGTTCGTTTTTCGTTACCGGATATGTCTATTGTAGAAGAAATGCTGACACTTTTTCCGATTAAAAAACACGCGTCGGGAGAAGCAATTTACAAAGCGTTCAAAGATGCACTCATTCTGGCGAAATTACCGTTACCAAAATTAGTTTCGATTGCAACCGACGGGGCTGCAAATATGACCGGAAAATTGAAAGGTTTTCTCACTCGATGCGGTAATGACCCAGATTTCCCACTGTTTAAATCAATTCATTGCATGTTACATAGATTAGCTCTCTGCATGAAAAAAATTTCTATCGACGATGTTTTGAATGTAGTGGTTAAAATTGTGAACTTAATTCTGGCGAAACCGCTGGCCAAGCGACTTTATGAAGAATTTAAAAAAGTAAATGAATTAGATGCGCGAAATTTAGTTTATTATACCGAAGTTAGGTGGTTGAGTAAAGGAGTGATGCTTGAACGATTTTTTGAGTATTTACCGGGAATTATTAGTTTTGTTAAAGAAGAATTCGATCGCGAGTATGAAGAATTGAACGATTTCGAGTGGCTCACACAATTAGCTTATCTTGTTAATTTGACTAAACTTGTTAATAGTATTAATCTCCGAATGCAGGGCAATGGGAAATTTTTGTGGGATCGCGTGCAGGCAGTAACAGCATTAAGAACGTTAATCAAAAGAATTCAGGGCAATTTTAATAAAAATATAGTTCCGTCTATGTTCACCGCGTCAGAATCAATAGTAAAAAGATCCGGCAACACATCGTTTAATGGCCAGCCTTTCGCAGAAATGACGCAGCAATTATATGAAGAGTTAAATAAACGGTTCCCTGATATGGACGACTTGCAATACTTGTGCCAGTTTTTCCAGGCTCCTAAAGCGTGTATGTACGATCTTGAACGTTTAGAAAGCACAATTGTTAATTTTACTTGCGTTAACGGGGTTCTGCTTTCAGCTGAAATGGAAAAATTCATTACTTTTGATTTACCTTCGTGCAGTTCGGATGAATTGTGGAAGATAATTATCGACAATAATGATTTTCCACACCTCACGGAAGCGTACAAACGAACGCGTGTTGTTTTCGGAACAACTTATCTTCGTGAATCGGGGTTTTCACATATGAATCGAATTAAAACCTCCGGTAGGTCGGCATTAGGCGATGAGAACCTCAGAGAAGCTATGCTTGTGAGTCTCAGTAATAACAAACCTCATTTCAAAAAAATTGTAGAGTCCATGCAAGTTCAACGATCGCATTAGAGTTTTATGATTAGACAGTTTTTATTGTGTATTTTATTTGTCGATAGATGTTTTTCCTTATATTGAATTTGACAATTCATAACAGCATCGCATTAATGGGAGATTCTCCACGAATCTGGCATTCATACGATTGTTGGTATGAAAATTTCCGCCAATTCAAGCGGGTCAGCCATTTTTATGCGACTGGCACGCCACTCTACGTGGCTGGCTGCAATATCGTCACTGCTGGGACTTATTCGCTCACAATTGTTGGCTAATTGGGTACCCATTATGAGAGGATTATCCCGACCGTAGTAATAGGCTGGCTCCCGACTACCTGAAGGTTGCCGGGCCCTGATCTATACAGCCATCATGCTCCCACAACTAACCTATGCAGCTGTTGCCTGGTGGCCGGCCATGAACAAGGCCTGCCACAGGAAAACGGTGGATAGACTGGGGAGGCTTGCTCTGCTGGGAATTACGGGGGCGCTCAGAACGACTCCAGCCTCGGCATTGGAAGCGCTACTCTTCATGCAGCCGCCACACCTCATCATAAGAGATGTGGCGCTGTCAACAGCAGCCAGGCTGAAACTAACTGGCACCTGGAGGGAAGCCAAGAAGGACATGCTATGCTCCTTACGGAGGACAGGGTACTCCTTGGCTCGCTGTCCAAAGGGGGAGACACATGTAGAACTGAATGGCACCCTCACAAGAGGTTCAAGGTCAACCTAGGCACTGCGGAAACACAGGCCTGGGTGGACTCTAAATGGTCGCCACCTCACGGGCTGGTCTGGTACACGGACGGCTCTAAGAGGTGCGGCCGAGCGGGAGCAGGAGTGTGGTCCAATCAACCCTCCGTTGAAGAAGGCCCTTGGACTGGACCCACATGCCACCCCGCTTCAAACAGAATTAGCTGCCTTGAGAGCCTGCGCCAGAATCATACTGGCCAGGCAGGACAAGGGCAAGGTAATACACATCTACTCGGATAGCAGGCGGGCACTAGGGGCCCTACTTAAACACGAGAGTGGCTCCTGGTTCGTAAACGACTGCATAGAGTTGATGGATAAGGTTGCAACCTGCAACAAATTAAAGGTGTCCTGGATACCAGGCCACGCCGGCATACTTGGCAATGAAAAAGCCGATATGCTGGTCAAACAGGGATGTCAGACAATGGCGTCGGTGGATGAAGACCACGTTAGCGTTCATTCAGACTCCACAAAGGAAATAATCCAAAGGCGCGCGGACAGGGGAGTGGTGGAGAGATGGAGCTCAATGATGGGCGCCAGACATACCAGATCCCTTCTCCGGGAACCCTCCAGGAAACTGGCTGACGAACTCGTGTCCCTGAGCAGGGTAAAGCTGCGAGCCCTTCTAGGGCTCATCACGGGACA
This sequence comes from Fopius arisanus, assembly GCF_000806365.1. Taxonomy (NCBI): domain Eukaryota; kingdom Metazoa; phylum Arthropoda; class Insecta; order Hymenoptera; family Braconidae; genus Fopius; species Fopius arisanus. Next base: position 69,242 of record NW_011887884.1, on the reverse strand, counting down.
CTGGCCGTTAGCTGCCTACCTGGTGAGAATCGGCAAGGGAGATGACCCTCTATGCCCAAGATGTGGTTTGGTGGAGGAGGACCCCCATCATCTTAGTACAAAATGCAGTGGTCTAGGAGGAACTCCGTTTGGATATCTTTGAGACCACCTGCCTTAAAGATCTTTACGTCGACAGGGACTGCTTCAAGGGACTCTACGAGTTCGCACCTGGGGCACAGATGATGACACCTCTCGACTAGACGGCTGCCCCAGGCAGAGCACAAAATGGCCGCAAGGCTGTTTGTGCACTCCTCCTCTCGAGGACCGTCTATAGTTAAATAAGTCAATAAGTCAATCTATTATTTATACCATCGTTTGGCTCAGGCATCGCCACTGGTCTGCCATACTAGTACAAAACCGGATCAACAATTATTCATATTATTATCATTACTTTTGTTATTACCTCTTTTTTTCGAATATCCTCCCACCCATAACACCACTTCAAAATGATGCGGAAAAAAAATAATGATAATAAAGTCAGCGACGGCGGTCGCCAAATTGGTTAAATCGCTCGGCGTAGGGCATTGGAATTTTAATAGACACCACGAAGCATCGAGAAATATTATTCCTCGATGAAGCTTGGTTGATCTATGCCGTGCCGGTCAAAGTTTTCCATGGCTTTCCTTGATCACCAGGAAGGTTTGTACATGGCGTATAGCTCCTGGGGAAAGTCCCTCCTGGGATCAGTTGATTCCGCCCCACGCCGCACCCCCTCACCACGCAGCACCAAGAATGACAAAAACCAAATTATTTATAATTATGGTTTCACCTTGACCTCCCTACGCATCTCCCACAATAAAAATAGTAACTTTTCTCAAAATTATCATTTAACTTTACCCTAGCACTCCGTGCTGCTCCAAAAACGAGGAAAATCAACTTCTTGGAGTCATAATTTCACATTAAACTCCCCCTCTCCGTGTTGCTCCACAAATGAGAAAAACCATTTTTTTAAAAGGATGGTTTGACTTTCACCTCCCTCTCCTTCCAGCGCCGCACCAAAAATGAGAAAAATCAATTTCTACGCATTATCAGTTGATTTCCTCCTCCTCCCACTCGACAGGCCGCTTCAAAGATGACAAAAACCAAATTATTCATAATTATCGTTTGACTTTGACCTCCGCTACCCTCCGGGTTACTTAAAAAATGAAAAAAAAAACTGTTTTTTCAATGATTGTTTGACTTTTATTTCGACCTCTCCTCCCCGCTGCTCCACAAATAAGAAAAATTATTTTTTTCACAATTGTCATTTCATACCCACCACCCCTTCCTCGCAGGATAATCTAAAAATAGGAAAAACCCATGTTTTTCGATTGATCGTCTTACTTTAGCTTCCCCCTCCCTGCCGCCCTGCTTCAAAAATACGAAAAACTAACCCTCTCCCCTTACACGCTGCTTCCCAAATGGGAATAATCAATTTCTTGGAACTATCATTTGCCATAACATCCCTCCCGACAGCTACGCCGCTCAAAAAATGAAAAAATAATTTTTTTGCTCTGAAAATGCTCTGAAAATGAGAAAACCCCTTGTTTTTCAGTTATCATTTGACTTTAAAAAACTTGAAATTCACAATTTTTAATTCGCCATTCGACATTCAACATTCGAATTTGTCAAGTTCAAATTTTTAATTGGTAATTGACAATTTTTAAGTTTGCAAATCCAAATGTAGAATCAATATTGTTTCAATTTCAAATTGCAAAGGTAGAATTTCGAATTGAAAGTTCTCAACATAAAAATGAAATTCATTAAATGATTAAAATTATCACCACGGTTTTTTTAATTTCAAATTTGAACATCAAATGTTTTTGATATACCCGCCGGAAAAAATTTCCTAGGACATCACTACACCCGACCGAGTCGGTAATTCAACTCGGCTGCCATCTAGCGGCATTTCTCGAACGGGCCTTCCCTACCACTTATCTCATCAAAATCTAATTTTCCTAATTAATAAAAAATAAGCGATTAATGAATGTCAATTACGACAAATAGGTCACCTTTTACCCTATTATCAATTTGATTATCATATATTTATCATTACTGGCCTTATTATCCCCTCAAAATCACACCCACATACATCCAGCATATACAATAGCATGGTTCTCAAATCGCCAGAGAAGCTAACCGGTTTCCCTATACGACGTTGGTATTACAGCCAAACCCTAGACGATTGTTGATAGCTTCACGCTTTTTGCAGACGGACCCTAGAAGTCCATCCTTAGAATCAATTGTAGACGGATCCTAGAGATCTGTCATTAGAATCACGGAGTAGTAGGGGGAGGTCGCGATCGCGAGGGAAAACCGGTCTTGGGGTGGGAACTCTCTCTCTCTCTCACTTTGAAGAACAAAATGATGTTCCTTTTCTTACTGAATAATCTATTTTTTGTTGAGAATTAGTTGAAAATTAGAAGAGAATTATGACGACACCTATAATCCGTATCACAGGGTCCGATCATACCGCCGGAAACTAGATTGGAATACCCCAGATTAAATTCAATTGTAGAATGAAGAATAATTGAGAATAATGGTTGAATGATAGTACAGATCAATAAGATAATTCGATAATTTGATTAGTCGATGAAAAAAACGGCCGGTAAGGCAGAATATATTGACGGTCGGTAAAACAGAGTGTCCAGAGAGAATGGAGATTTGAATAGAAGAATTGATTTGGCTCAGAAATTTGAATTGAATTAATAATAATTAAATGGTTATTTTCAGGCATGGAAAGGAACACATATTTGTGGTATCATTAAATTGTGTAGGGTATTGTGTAAATTGTGGGGAGTGTTTTTATTCTGCAGTGATTGAGCCGCCATATTTTTCCCCAAACGATCATTGGAGAATTCATCTTGGTGAAATCTAGGGCGTTTCTTTGAACGTAATTTACACGTTCATTCTTCAATTTCCCACCCCTGAGACCTAATTACCGGCCTGACAAAAATAATTATCTGTCGATTGACCCTACCATTATATTTTTTGACGGTCTACAGGGGCTGACATTTAGTTAGGGAATTTGCTAGGGAGATATCGGGCAAAAATCCCTCCACCCGGGCCTTAACAATGTTTACAATGTACTTCGTTTATAAAATGTTTGATGAATTGACGAGTTTGATAATTGTTGATTGGATAATAAAGAAAATGAGGGAACAATAATCTCTATGATGGGCGATCAGCTGACAATTTGTAACGGGATTTTTGGAAATCTCGCACATTAAACTACATTTTGGGTTAAGTGCTCCAAAATTCTGTCATCTCGACTCTCCCCGGGAATTACTCGAACCGACGAGGGGTGTGGGGACTGGGGGCCGAGTGGTTACGGCGTTGGGAGGTCAAAGGACAGGCAACAGCACAGGGCGGACACGTGGAAACATTCCCAGCTCCCCTACGATACTACTGGCGTATGAGCGCTTCATGTCAGATGGGGTGGGTATTCGAGCGGCTGATCCTTCGAAGGCGTTGTTGAAGGGGTCAGTGGCGCCGTTCGAATTCGGCACGCTCCAGGAGAGGCTAATTCCAGGGATATCCTCCCCGCGGCGAGGGCAGCAGGTCCCGGCACACGGCAGTTCACCCAGACATAGTCGTGAGTGGGGGGGCATCGGCACTACTGCCGACACTGCCCACTCACTCGGGAGAGCCGCTTCGGCTGGCTTCCAGTACGGACCACTGGCAGCTACCTTCCGAGCCCTTAAGAAGCTCCCAATGCCCTGTATTGGTCTTCGTCGTTCCCTAGGCGAGGGTTATCCTCTCCCTGGTAACACTCTCTGAGTGAGAGCCATCCTCTCCCTGGGTAAGTCCTCTATATTTGGGGCTACCCTAGTAGGTCCGTCACGCTCTCGATAGTGTGCAAATGGGGTGAGTTAATCCCCACATTCTCGGCCTACCGGCACTCCGTTATCTTCGGTCGCGCTCTCGGCGAGGGAGTTCTATAGGTCGCCCTCCGCGCCTCGGATTCCCGCAAGTATGCTCTCGGTGTCCCGAGCCTAGTCTCGCTACTCTCTTTATTTTATGGTTCGGTTATTGGACTCGCGGATCTGTGGACCCCGGCCCTCTCTCCACGATCTAGCATCCTCAGCGACCCCAGGCCTTCCCGCTTCCGTGCCCTTCGTCATTGGCTTTAGCCTCTCGCGAGTAGTTTTACGGTCACACCCCGGCTGGTGTGGTTCACGGTTTTGGTTTTACGGATTTAGCATTTTCTGTTGTCGCGAGGACGAGTTCCAACCCCCCTCGTCCTCGTCCTGTCCCTTCGTGTTCTTGTTTTCGGATTTAGGATACTTCTCGGGATTTGGCAGGTTTACGGACCTCGGATGAGACAGGGCACCCCCCTCCCTCACCCTCGTTCCGGTTCTTACGGTTTTCGTTAGCTTTTGGCGCTTAAAAAGTTGGCTGGCGCCCACATTAACTTGATTGGATATTTGACATGCGAGCATGGGGAGGGGTGAAGGTAATAACTATCATCGACCTCCGGGACGAGGTCGGGGAAAAGTGTTACAAATCATTAATTGTCACTATCTACTGAGACATTTGTTTTCATGAAATTAAATGATTGAGAAAATAAGTCGACAAGTCGAGATGAATAATTATTAGAAAAAAATTATTAGATGAGAAAACAAGACGTTTTTGCGAAGTGAGAAATTTCAGGAAAAGCGAGTAGAATCAGACGCGCTCAGAATCTCGTGAATAAGTAGTTCCTCCGGAAACGAGAAAATTGAGAAAAGAAAAATATTGAAGAATTGGATAGGAAGGGGCTTGAAACTAGAAAGGTTATAATTTTGGGGTCTCTGTCGGTGATCGGATCCAGGATAGAAGGTTTAGCGACAAGGCAAAGGTAAGAAATTAGGGACTGGACGTTGATTGGACCGCGACTGATCCACCCACGAGAAGTAGAGGAAGCCCAGCGTGGAACCCAGGGAGATACTGCACACCAGGGAGCAAGACAAACATAAGAAAACGGAGGACTCGAGAAATTCTGGGAAACTGAGGGATCGCGAAGAAAAATAGACTTGGAAATTTCGGAAAACTTAGAGACAAGAGATTTTGGAGAGAAAATTGGATACTCTTATGTTCTAATTCTTAATAATTTATGCCCTGGACACTGAGCAACCGGCAACACAGGATTAACATGGGGGAAAGGAATTTTCTAAACGTTTGAGTTCGTTACACTCTTCTCGAGAACAAAACAAAATTTCGAGCTTTATATTTCACGACGCCCGACATGAGAGCATCATTCGTTGCGTGGCCTGAAAGTGTTGCCATTGATGGAACGTATTCGTTGCTTGACAGTGACTTGACTGTCATGCTGATGTTAGTTGAAGATTCGAATGGTGCCAGCGAAATTGTAGCAGTAGGATTGCTAGCCGCTGAAGATGCTCGAACTACGGATTGATTTTTGAAACATTTTAAAAGAATAATCTTGATACTTGCTCTAAAATCAAATGTTTTATGAGTGACAAAGATCGCGTGGGACGTCCAAGTTTGAGGAAAACTCTTTACAATCCAGAAACAAGAAAAAGTTCACTAATCTATATCTGCCTCTTCCATACGATGAAAGCCTTCCAGTTCGCCAAGGGGGCAAGTAATTTAAATTTAGCAGCAGAAGAAAAAAACATAGTTGCTACCTTCCTACAAAAGCTTACCTACAGTGCTTGCGGAGATAAGTACAATAAGTCCGGCAACGAACTTATAGAGTCTGTTTCACAACCAGTAAAAAACTATTTTAATAAAAACTGACACCCGATTCGTGAAAAATGGACTATATTTAACATGAAGCAGGAAATCTGAGAAACCGAACTAACGATAGAGTCGAATCTCTCAATAACAAATTGAAACAAGTGATCTCAAAACTTGGTACTCTCATGGTGTTTTTAAATTATTATAAAGAGTCACAGTGAAATATTGAAAGTGACCTCAAATTCATATTATTGTGGCCCCTCGACTCCTTGAGTTCCCTGCAGACATATATTCGCTGCAAGAAATTTCTATGGTTTACCTTTGTTTGAAAAACACCTTTGTAATATACGGTGGACAAAAGAGTATTCTCAGCAGACACAGCGCATATTTCGGGCGAAAAGAACTACCATTTTTTTAATATAATCCCCATTAGTTCCAATATTATTTTCATTGCAAGAAGTTACTTATCTGGAAACAGATTCTGAAGAACAATCTGCAGTAGCTGGCATCAATTCACGAGCATCGACAATCATCAGGGGGAAGTCACGTTTAAGTTTTATTACCACTCCGGGAAAACCAAAAAAAAAGACTTCCCAGCCGACTTGCTTAACGTAAACGTCACAACATTTAAGCCCTCGAGGACCACTCGATAGGGTGGATCAACTCAGTGCACAACTCGATTCACTCTATCGAGGGCCTATCGAGTAGATCTCGAATGATCCGCCAGGGAGGCCCGGACATTTTTTCGTATCATTAAAAAAAAAATTGTAAGTAAAGTTTTATTAATGATTTTTAAAGGTGAAGCTTTAAAAATATAAGAAACTGAATAGAATTCAATAAAAATACAGTAATTTGAAAATAATGAGCTAGGCTTATCTATTAAATTCTTCCGTCCACTTACCTTATATCTACAGCGGAAATCAGTAAGATCCACGGTAAAATTCTGCCTCGTCACATCATCTACCCTATATCCACAGCAAATTTTACCTTAAGGGCCGGATGGAGTATCTCGGAAAGATAATTTACTCCAAAATTGGGATTCCTAATTACTCCGCCAATTAATTCTTTTTTCCGATAAATGTTAGCTAGCGTTCTAGCGGTTGTCAACTAACTAACTAACTAGTTGCTAGCTAACAATTATGGGGAAAAAGAAGTAATTGGCGGAGTAATTAGGAATCTCAATTTTGGAGTAAATTATCTTTTCCAGATAATCCAACCGGTCCTTAAATCCATGGTAAAATTTACCGTGAATGTAAGGTCAAATTTACCATGCAGCGCGTGAATAGACACTGCCAATCCCAATTCTGTGATTCATGAAAATTCTGACATGGCCCCGTAAAATTTACGAGGAATTAAGTCATTTTGACATAAAACATGCGGTCTTTTATTTGACACGCTAGGAGTTTTACTACACGGAGTAATGATAGTACCGGTAGAGGTATATAATTATAATATAATATTCACGCCCAGTAAGTATTACTATGTTATAGTAATAAGTACTATGTTATAGTAATAATTACTATGTGATAGTAATTATATGCATGGAAGTTTTTAATTTGATTGATGTGAATGGATCATATATTGATTCCTAGGTCTCATTAACCTTTTCAAGATGATATCCTATATAAACTATTCCATTGATGAGACTAAATGGTGAGACTAATTCTGTAAAGCTCTCACTGATTCGCATGACAGTACAATAATTTACCTGGCAATTGACACAAGAGTTATTACTAACTGTTATTACTAACTGTTATTACCACCTCGTAATACTATAATCAGTTATTACTATCTGGAGAAGTCATGTGACAACTACCCAATGCGTTATTGCTATTTTTTTTCCTTCCATCAATTACATTGGTAATCGAAGAAAAGCCATTCTACCTCCGCACCCACGAAACCAATTAGCAAAATCAATTACAGTTGTAGCAGAGACAGATCATCTGATCTCCTTCTTTTTTTCAGAGGTGTCAATTTCATTTTTATAATTTTACTTTTCATCAATGATAATAGGCCAGCAAATTTCATATGTGTGCGGTCGTGAAATTGCTTCCATTCAGAACATGATGAATGATTTTTCCACTTGATCTCAATGGTAAAAATACGGAAAGTTCAGTAAAAAAGTGCGTAACGGTTTCGCTATTTTTATTGAATACTGACATATTACGAAACGGGCACAGAATTTTCATTGCATCTTTCTCTACGTGTAGGGTAAGGGAACAAATAATCAAGGAATTATCACTTATAATACCACGAGAGTTTCGAAATTATCGGATATTTCCCCATAGGTTCGGTGCAAATAACGGAACGTCTCAAGTTTTCCAGGTTAAAAAATCAGGACAAAAATCAGCACCAAAAATTCACTTTTTCATGAGTTTCATCACATTTTGACATCACCAGCGTTACTTTTTCCTAGCACTGTTCAGGTGGGCTGTTTTATAAATATGAAACCTGTAGTTTAAAGATTACACTCAAATTAAAATTGTTAATATGAAATTTTTCAATTCTTCAACAATTGGTAATTTCGATTATAAAATAATTAAACAAATAATTCAACGTTTGCGAATTACCGTTTGACAATTGAAATCAAACGGAAGGAGGAGGCCTGGACTGGTCAGGGGTCGCTCGATGAGGTCAGGGCGTGAGTCCCAAGGGACTCTCCCGTGGGCGCTTCTGTGCGGAGCCAAGGCGGTGACGGCGTGAAGGCCACCTCAGACAAGTCAGAGGGGAACCTTACATAAAGGCGCTCCGATGGCTTGTGCGCGCAAACGCGTCGGAAGACAACCTGCGGATGTGCGGTGTAACTTCACCGCGTGTCCGATGCTCTCAAATTCACTTGCAGTACTGCAAGTCTGCGACTTAGCAGGGCTGTAGTAGCCTTGGTATAGAGCACACATATATAGGTCTAATTTAAGAGCCCTGGTGCTATAGGGGCTCTGTAAGGGGTTTCGATTGAAATAAGGAAGAGTTTTTCTTCGCTCAGGGGCAACCAGGAACCCAGAGGCTGTATGGCTGTTGATAAGGCATGCAAGCCGAGAAGGATCGCAAACGTCTGTCACAGGAACTTGGTAGTAGTCGTGCTGAAATTACATGGAGGGGGACCTGCTAAGGACACCGGCTTCTATCTGGCTTATTTCCTACATGACCCTACAGGGCTACCACCTACGAAGGACGGAAGCAGCACGAGAAACAACTGGGGGAACAGCCCTGTTGGAATACCTACCGGACGTGGATCTGGAAATTCTAAACAGAGGATAAAGCCACAAATTTTAAGTAACTTCCAGGTGCTAGTGCGTCATTGACATTACCTTGTGTCATCGCAGGCTGGTGGACCGCAGCGTAAACTGGAGGGTGGACCATGAGGAATCACTGGAGAGGCAAAAGGCATTAGACTACATGCAACAGTGGTGCATCTCCCATGGTCTCAGCGTCATCCGAGTCAAGACGGAGATGGTGCATGTTACCCACAAGAGGAGGAGTCGCGTAAGGCCCCTCTCTATTTATGCACAGAACTGAGCTTCTCTGAAGAGGTGAAGGACTTGGGAGTTTCAGCCTGAGGAGTTTCGATCGACAGAAGGTTCAGCCTGAGGAAACACATTACCATGCCGGCAAATAAGGCCATCACAACCTACTGGGCTTGCAGGAGAATGTTTGGGGATACGTGGATGCTAAGGCCAAAGGTAGAAAAGTGAGTCTACATAGCCGTAATGGTTTCCGCTGACGTCGCTACTGTTGTTTGGTGGACCGGCATGAACAAGGCCGGGCAAGGCATCAAATAAAATAGGCAGACTCGCAGCTCAAGACTAGAGGTCCTGCTTTTCCTTCAGCCACCCCACCTCAACATAAAGGGCGTGGCGCCAGTCTCAACTGCGAGGTTGCGGCTTCTGGGCATACGGAAAGGAGCCATGCGGCCATCCTGGCTGTGGACCGCGACCTGCAGGGATTACTGTCGCGGACAGGTGATACTTGCGCACCGCAGTGGAACCTCCACCAGCGCTTCAGGGTCAGCCTTGGAGACGAGGCAACCGAACAAGGTCGAAATTATCATATCATCTCTACGTCTCATCTTAAGCTACGCATAGACCATCTTCGTCCCTCACTCTTTGCCATTATCCAATAATGTTAGCGCACCACCATGCGTCACTTACGAACGAACCATCGCACTGACAGGTACCGACTCTCCGCAATAGGTTAAATATACGTTAGGGATACGAAATTCAATTGTGATATAATAAAACGAATCAAATGTTAATAATTTTCTGCGGGCGAACTGTGGTTTGGTCAATCATTCACTTCCGACGAGGTATATTCGTTATTAAATAGCCTGGTGCGCCAAGTTCATTTTTTTCCCAATCAATTACCTATAGACGGGGTTTGAAATACTACATTTGGTTATTAAGCCGAAAAAAACTTTTCTACTGAATATGAGTTTTGCAGCAATCATATTCGTCGGAAATTTTTTTCGCCGTATGACGACCACTATTTTTGTTATAACGGCGGCAGGCAGAGTTTCGCGAATGCGAAGGAAAGCGACACAGGCATAAAACACTGTCTCACCGGAATGTCAAAAAAAAGTTTATTAAGAAATAATCGACTTCGATGCGGAAAATTGTCCCAATTGGTGTTGTCAGCATAAACGACCGTTCGCGACCGACGGTAGTGGCCGTGCGGTTAGAGTGCTAGACTAGCATGCCAATGATCCTGGTTCGATCCCGGGCACCGGCGGTCAAAATTTATAGCGCTCTAATCTCACAGTTTCACTGTCGAACGGTAGTCCTGTCAAAAGGACGACTGTACCAGGGCAGGTTTTTCCCCTCGAATGAGGTTTTTCCCTCCTTTCGGCAAATGCGGTACGGGGGTTTGGGGGGTGGGAAGGGAACAAATTGTAAAGACCCGAAAGGGTATACGAGAAAAAAAAGGTATAATCAGTTCGCTTACTGTGTGGTTTCAACCATTCAGATATGGTTCAATTTTTCTATCTTGGAGGCGTTCAAATTAACGCCGACTTGGCGCCAGCTTTTCATAAAGTTGTTCATTATTTCTCTAAAGTTCCTTTTTTTTTTCATTTTTTAATGTACGAGACCGTGCTCCCAACGCGTATTTATTCGAAATGTTTGACATTTAGCCACGACGTCATGGTGACGGATCGGTTTCACCTTACGGATCTTACTCTTACGATCATTCGATATATTTCGAGAATATCGGGAAATTGCGAGATCGATTTGCTTTCTCATTCTTACATCAGGATTTCTTATGCACACTTCGCACGAGTAACAAACTTCATGCCAGCCACCCAGAAGTGTACTAATTTCATTAGGCCTGCAGTCTGCATTGAGATTGTAAGGCAGCATACTAATTTTTATCCGATTTTTCATCTCCATATGTATCCGGTTTTTCGTACTATATGCATTGGATTATTTGTTGACTTCATATATTTTAGAAAGAAATTATATACCTGAAATGTTATCCATTTGATAAACGGAGCCGAGTCATTGCAATTATTATAAAACTAATGAATACATAATAGCTCAAGCAAGATAGCTTAGTGTATGATTTTCTGTTTGAGATGATTAGGTGAAAGTATGATACTACAATTATATGATCGCCATAAGCTTATTTTTCAGTATATACATTGCGCCATATGGAGGAAACTATTTGTTTCCACAAAAAACGGTTTGCGGATTCAGAACCAGAGGGTGAAATACCATCGATTCAAGGCGAAATTAGGAAAATCGCTGAGGCGGGGCTGTTCAAGACATTTACCCACATACTTTTTGATTTTTCCTGATTTATGTAACTATGATTATCCTCATCAGATAAAAAACCGCTTTGGATTTACATCGACTATTTCTGTTCTGAGGAATTGGATTGAATTTTGATCAGTTTCCTGTCAGGATTTAATTTATAAGTTAATCAGTTTAAGATCAGACAGCCCTCTTGACCTCAATCTGAATCCATTTAAGTATGAGAATCTGATCTGACTCCATCTTAACCATAGTTTGCTCACAATACAAGTCCCAACGACTTTGGCCATGTCTGCGGGGTATTTATCCTACGAGACTACGAATGTGCACTTGGGCGTGCATGACAATGTGTCTTCTGCCACAGATTATTAATCTGTAAGATAATACGGTTAAGAAATTACTCCTGGACTTTTAAAGAAACAGTTTAGAATGTTGAAGCCCAACATATTCATATGAAATTTGATGGTTATTATTACAGATAAGTCAGTCAGACTCTGTATTTTTCAGGCATTATACATTTTTTTAAATCGTGTCTTGAAAATTCTGATAGATAACGCTATGTATATGCTGCACGAGCAGTATACACGTACCAATGAAAAAAAAATGTTATGCATAGTGCAGTACATGCGCGGCAATGAAAGATGATGTACGAGTAGAAATGAGTATAAATCGTGAGCAATGAATGAACAGTGAAGAATGGGGGTAACAGATTGTAGGCCTTAACGTTCGAGAGCTTCGATTCCATTCAATATAAATGGCCATTTCCCTTTTACATAGGATACTGCGCAAATGCGTTTAGTGAACTTCCCGCAACGTCACGTCACGTCACGTCAACAGCCACTGTATTTTATTATGGGAAAACATGATTCTTCTGTTAGAAATAATTCCTTTTTTCGAGAATTTCAAGAAGAATTTTTTCCTGATACTATAATTTATTAGCTCCGTTCATTGCACAACGTCAATGTTCATTTCTCGTACTGCCTGCTTCCCAGGCTCTAAAACTTGAGAATCACTACGGGAAACATTGTCCAGATTTTTGGGATGGGGTTTTTTCTACTTGTGTGTTTGGCCAGTTCTCGCCTTCAGCTCGAACGCCAACCCCCCGCCAGTAAAAAAAATCCATCTCCACAGCTCGAAAATATACTATTTTCGATGAACCAATGAATGGTAATTCAATTAAAATAACGCTCTGCAGCGTTCACTGGAATGGTGACGAATCTAGAGTTCAGTATTCCTGAAATTTGAAAATTTGATCAATCTCTCATTAGGAAAACTTAATCAGTCTAAGGCAGGCATGGTCAAAGTGCGCTCAATCGGCTCACCTAGCTCCCAACCTCAATTAGGCCAATGACTATAAAATAAGGGGTCCTATTGTACCATGCAGGTAGTTGGAAGGGCGAGACCACGATGCTTGGGTCAGAGTGGGGGAATCGTTACGTCAGTCAACAACAAATCTGAATTTTTGAACGAAAAATACGAATATTTTTCTTGCTGCATTTTGCATTGTTAAAAAATATCAATTAATCAATTTTCCCTCTATCATTTTCCGCATAAAATTCCGTTGAATAAATTACTCTGAATTGAATATTTCAGCAGCAAATTAGTTGAAAAAAGCTGTTGAAAAGATTTTTTAATTTTGGTTAATACAAAATTTGGTTAATACAAGATTTGTTCCAATATGAATATTGAAAGAATAAATAGATTCATACCAAAAATGGAGTTAAAAGAATCTGTTCATACAAATTATTTGAGAGAAATTTCCTTGCAGAACTTTCATGGTAAAATCATTTAGAGTTGTCTTCTTTGGCTCATATATCGGCAAAAAATAAGAAAAATACATTAAAATGTAAGGAAAAATTCCATTCGTTTCAAACCCAGACCTTTCTGCTGGACATTTCTATAAAAAAAACTTTTAACTCCATTTTTGGTATGAATCTATTTATTCTTTCAATATTCATATTGCAAGAAATCTTGTATTAACAAAAATTAAAAAATCTTTTCAACAGTTTTTTACAATCACAAACTTGTATAGGTTTCATAGAAATCTAATACAGTTTCAATAGAATGGATTTTGATTGAATTGTAAAGAACTGACATATCATTTTTTTCCAATTTTTACTAAAATAATTATTCAATATTAAGGTAACCAAGAAATAATCAATTTCTGGCACCATGATGTTTGAACCATTACCCCCGATACAACTGAGGATTTACCCCGTTGAATTGATGAAAATTTGTTTCAATTTTTAGGCGGTAAGGTTTTTTAAATTTGAAAGGAAAGCGCGCGGTGCTCTCTCTGTCTAACTGCGCCCCACTTCGTACACGCTGCAACTCCCACCCTGACTACGCTGGGCTCCACGCAATTGGGGTATTGTATTTCCAATAATGGGTCTAATAGGGTTTTATGGCCTCAGCTCCCGAGGATCCGACTTTGCCCATGCCTGGTCTAAGGCAATGATGATCTGATAAGAATCTGTTTTCATTGAGGATTCATATCAGGATTCAGGCAAACCTCAGTGCTACCGGATTCAATCTTGATCTGGGTCTTCAGAGTTATCTAAAGTCATTTTTATTCGGACAATTTTTATAATTTTTCGCTCTTCCTAAGTTGTGGAAGCCATTTATATATTATCATTTTTTCGCTTCGATGTTCCAGAAAAATATACTATATGTTTTTGTGATAAATAGAGTGACGCTTCATATACACACATCCATGACCCATTATCGAAAAATTATACATTATTGGAAGGCATGATGAATAATTAGAAGTGACATAGTCTTAAGACTATAAAGCCTAATAAAAAGTTGTGCTCCTAATTTTGGTCCCTAATTTTGTTCTTGATAACCTTGTTCTTGATAAGGTAACCTTACTTCTAATTGCCTTTTTTCCACATGCTTTTATTAGACATAGAATATAACATCTGGGACCAAAAATGAGTTATGTCCATTGCTCAAAAATTACACAATTAGTAACGACTTTAGTGAAAGAAACTATCTTAGCCCTAAATTCCCTAGTAACCACACTAAAAAATCGATTGGCACACTTGGCGTCTCGCCTGGACTGCGCAGTAAACCGCAGGTCTCCAAACTTGAAAAGGAGATAGTCTGCTATGGTCCTATATATAAAAGAGATGGGCCACTAATCGAACATGGCGGATCTCATGGGGATAATCGATAATTTTTCATTCCATTCGATAACCGAAGGGGACCCCTGATCTGACATGTGATGAGAATGTCATGAACGTCGCGGCCGCTTACGGCCGCGGCGGCGCTAGTATCCATATATATAAGAGAGATTGGTCGTTAAAAGTACATAGTTTGAATGTCCACCCTTTCGCAATTAGACGGTCATGTTTTCAGAAAATACCAGTTTATGGAAGTTACAGGTACCATGTATACATGTACTCCGAAGTGTAGACTGAAAAAACTAACTACTTTTGCCAATTAGATTTACAAACTACAAGAAAATCCACAGATTTTAAATGCAAATATTCATACACATTTCCTTGTGCCAATTAAAGTATTTGTAGCACAAGCAATTTTTTTCTCAAAGTATACTTTCTCACACGACATAATCGTCTTAGTCTTTATAAGAATACAAATAAAAGTTAAGGATTGCAAATAAATTGTGGATAATCAAAGGAGGAATCTTGCCTCCTTATTGTAATTATAACAGTTGCAATCACGCCAAGTAAGTAATTGGCAAATTAATTACACTTTGTAGTGAGGAAACGGACTCTTCAGAATTATTACTTCTTCAAATTTTATTTTCCTTCATTTAAATTTTTCTGGTCAACCAATTTTTAACTGTTCCAGTTCAATTAATTATGAACTTATTTACATTTAAATGATTCCGATGTGTTCACTCCTGAACAAAGAATAATTAATGCGATTATTATATCTTTAAAATACTGCTGAGTAATATTCAATAATTACGTTAGTAAAGTTTCGGTGAGATGTTTTATAAAATTATGCTACATTCTGAATAAATTAGCACCACATGCGATGAAGAATTGAATAAAAATTAGTACTCTGCGAGCCAAAACAGTATTCAGTAAATATTACGGAACAGTTACGCACTTTTTCACTGAACTTTCCGTACTTTTTCCTGAACATTCAGTGAAAAGGTGCATGACTGCCCTGTAATTTTTACTGAATACTGTTTTGACTGGTAGATTATGGAACAGACACGCAATTTGTATGCAATTTTTGTCTCCATGTGCACGTTATATTTTTTTCTACTTCGCCGTTGGAAGCGATTTCTTGACGATTTACTAGTCTAGTCGATGCACGAAGAAACAAAAATTCTAATTTCTGGAAAATATTTTTTTTATATGAATAATTGTCCTTCAAGCGTTCAATTATCCGTGGCATCTCAGTGCTTCTACGCGGAGAGGAATATACAATAAAAATGACGTGTCTTTCCTGTAATTCCGGACCGAAATTTGGTTGTAGGAAATTATACGGACGTGTCATGTAATTGGTAAGCGAACTGAAAGTTTCGTAATTGTTACTAAATATTTCTCTTCGTGTAGTTTAAGAAAGATAATATGCTTTGAAATATTCATGTATGTGATTGTTGCAATTTCACTGATTAAAATTCCATAAAAGGATTATCAAAGTATTTATTATTTACATTATTGCGATGTTGAGCAGTTACAGTATATCAATATATAACACATTCATGATACAATGTATAGCGATAGTGATAAGTGTGAATTTACTCGAGTTGCGGAAAGGTCAGACATTTTGGAATTTAAGCAGTTGAAGATAGTTTACATCTCTCTCAAATACATATGTACATAGTAGACCATTTTGCTTTAATTATACAGGATTACCAGTTCATTAATCAATCAGTAGTAAACGTTTTGAAGTGACGTGCCAGAAATATTTAATGATATTGATACTAAACTCTTTCATATTCTGCTAATATAAAGGTAAAATATATATAAATTTCACTATAGGGACTTGTCTCCACCACGAATAACGGTAATATGAGTTTAAAATAAACCTCGATTTCCGTAAAATATCGTCCAAATCAACAATCCTGCAGATTCCATGCAAAACACCAAAAGTAGTAATGTTGCGATTATTTGTCTATAATTATTATTGGTACGTATAGAAACAATACTCCACTTTGATCCATAGTTGAATTAAAATTTGATGACATGTTCCGTATACCGATTTAAAATGAAATAAGAATTACTCCGAAAAACCGCACTGAGCTGTTCAATGAGAATAAGTATAAGATAATATATTCTTTTAAATCAAACAACAATCGCAGCAAGAAAAAAATATATTTCTGGCAGATATTCGTTTACTTATGAGAAGTATTAATCATTTACTAATTTTATTATTTATTATCAATTAACAATTATCTCCAAAATTAGTAAACTAAAAAAAAATTGTCATTTTTTCAAATGAAAATCTTCAAATTAATAATTTTCAGAGCATATTCATCATGATCAAGATAATAATCTAATCAGGATCGTCTCGAGATGACTCGGCTAAAGAAATATGGCATTCCCAACACCAATATTTCTCTCAAGTGAATAAATTTTTGACAAATATAATTTTATTTTCACAGTGCGACGAAACACAAGTGTTAGCAGTATGTATAAGCAAATTATCTGAATAGTATGCATAAAAAGAAGGAATAGTGATGGTTTACCTAGATTTGAATTACTAGACTGTCGAAACGGCATCGCTGAAAGTGTATGCTCCGATTTCCGTGAATAATTTTCTGTCCGAAGAATCGTCGGTGGCAACTCCAACATGTTATACCATCGTCACAATAGCCAAAATACAATAAAGATTCTCGAAAAAAATCCTACAGTTAATAAACTGTTCATTCCACAATATTGAGAAACAATAAAATTGTGCATAGGTGATAATGAACGAAATAGGACGCACTTTCCACTATAGGAATTCGTAGAGACGTCGATAGTACTTAATTTCACGTTAAAAATCGGTAAAAAAACACCTGAATCTATCACGGTAATGAGGACATAAGAACTAAAATGTAATAATCATAATGCTTAAAATGATAATATTTGTATAAGATGAAACATATGTGATGTGCGCTCACTTCATACTGAGTAGTGACCTGAAAATTTCTTCTCACCCCTCCATTACTTTTTACCAAAATGGTTAGGGGCGTGTCTTCTGTTCTTCCAGCCCTGAGCAACAGAGAGCCATTATTGGTGGATTTGAGCTCCACCTTCCGAGGAAAATAAGGAAGGCGGATCTTGCGACTGCTCACATTAACCAGACAGTTCTGGAAATCGATATCAGTAAGCTGGGGGATGATATTTAACGGACTGAAGTTGGATTAGGTTATCACATATTGTCTCGATGTTGTGATATATTTTTCCTTCAATCTTATTAGTTTTCATCGTAACATAGCTGTTTAAACTTCTTTCCACTATTAAAATAGGTGTTGGTGCCGAAATCAAGCGCTTACTTGAATTTTCCTGAATCTATTGAATCGTGAATGTTAGAGAATTTTAATTGCAAAATAATACGAATAATGGATCAAAATGGTCAATCTGTAGATATTAAAGCATCAAGAATTGATGAATTTGCGACGCAAGAATAAAAGTGAAAAAAGTAACAATAAATTTACTGGACAATTTGATTACAAAAATGTCGACAGTGTACGACCGAATGATAATGCTTGTATTGAAAATTACCAACGCTACACAGTTCAAATTTTTTGGAAATTCCATTATAGCATTTGCCTATTTGCAATCTGTATTGTCTGAATTACAGTCAGCAATGCCAATTAAATTTCTCCGAAAAGTTCTAGGTGCAATAATAAAATTTGGAGGATGTTCTCTAATGGAACTCTCATGAACATTTTCGCTTTTACACATGTATGTTTGTTTTAAGATAAAGATTACGGAACGCCGCAAAAAAATTTCGTGACTCTAGATATAAATTACGTGATAGTTCCGTAAAATCTCCTATAACCACATTTAATTTTTATTGAATATTTCCCTCTGTCTGTTATCTGCAATGTTGAAATACGAGGAACTTCCTGTAAAGTGATATATGTCGGTTTAGACGGCGTAATATGAAATTCTAGTATTCGGAACCACAATTTTCTCAGGACTGGAATCAATGAGAATCGATTCTCCTTCGGAAGCATCATGTTTACCATTAAAATATCCATAAAGTGCGAAAATTTTTTATTTCATTCTCTATCTCAGAGATTCGCTAAGATTATGCTCATATTCGGAGTACCTTATATTCTTTCTAAAAGCAAATCATTGGAATTTATGACATGTAATCCGTTGCATACTTCTATAGAGAATTTCTTTTATGTCTTTCTTATTTGCAGAAACAATTCATGACTGGCTATATAGTAGACGGACATGTATTGAAAAAACTTCACTGAAAATTACATGAAAATTTGGTAAGTGGCGAGCAAATTGTCGTTCAGTGAAGAATTGAACAAACCAGAATTTTGACGTGCATGAGCTTGCCGAAATGTCCGGCGAACTTGAGGATAAAATCATTACATAACATTCATGTATGCCCCGTCCTTTTTTCTCACTGTGCCGCCGAATTACGCGGAAATATCACGTTTGTATGGTGAGGATTAAATCTTTACATTTTATGTCTATAGCAATTCCAAGGAAATAAGAAACTTTTGGAAAAAATCCCATTTTTACATATTATTATCAGAATTATCATTTATTTCAATACGATTTTTACGCAAATTCGGCCAAAACTCGTAGACAAACAACAAATATCTCCTCTAATTTCACAAATTCGGCTGACGTTAAATATAATCTTCATAATATAATATTCATATGAAATCTTCGATATTCGTTTTTTCTACATAAGAAACACAATACATGAAAAGACATACGTTTGGCCAATTACACTCCGAATTTTCGAATTTCCGAATTTTGTAAAATTCACAAAATATTTCTTTGAAACTCCGCAGGAACTAATGAAAGTGGTAACTTTTTGTGTTGATTAGAATTCCTAAGTATGTAGTATCACTAGATATACCTTTCATAAACTTCTCAGTTATTCAGCGAAGCAACTTAAATACCTCTGGAGGATGATACAGAACGTTTGAGCGTTTAGCGATAGTCGATGCCGACAAAAGTATTGAAACGAACTTTTCATCAGTTAACTTTGACAAAATCAAGAAAATAGAAGATAAATTCTTCTCTGATCGAAAAATTCTAAACATACTGCTAAAAAAAATATTGCACAGAGAAAAAAGTGATGCTAGAGAGCACTATATATCGAAATTCATGCCTAGTAAGAGTGATTATAATTTAGTAAGCATTACTATGTTATAATTATGAGTACTGTACGATTTAGTAATGGTTGCTATAAAGCATGGTAAGATTCTCAATGGTAATGGAGTCGATAAATATACTAAAACAAGCAGTTTGCCGTTCCTAGCCGTAGAAGACATGTGATTGGTACTTCACATGTTATTTATTTATTTTTTAAATTTTATTTTGCCATCAATTTCATTGATGGTTTGCTTCCGAATGGAGTACCTGTAATCTCTCAAATTTCCATATTTTTGGAATTAAGCCTATGTTCAATATGAAACATTATGGTCATAACAGAAAACTTTGAGCCAAATTGCAAGTTGATAGATTGATTTTTAAAAATCAGAGAGGATGTACGTCGCATTTTTTTTTTAAACATGAAAATTGACATATCTTCAGATTTTTTTTCGAACGCGTAAAACTCTTTGGTTTATATAATTAGGGCATAACGTACCGAATATTTTGCAAAAAAGAAAGATAAAATCAGTTGTGTCGTTTTTAAGATATTTGAGAAAATCGTTTCAGATACAAAGTTGAATATCTTCTGAACGGATCATCCGATTTAGCCCATCTGCAATACCAAACATCGCCGTCATAAGAGGATTCTCTCTGCCAAATTTCAAGTTAATAGATTAATTTTTAAAAATCAGAGAGGGTGTAGTTCGCATTTTTTTGAAAAAAATGAAAATTGAAATATCTCGAAAACTTTGTAGGAACATATACATATATTCTGACCGATCCATATAGAGCACATTGAGACGAACATTTCAAAAGAATGAAAAATGTAAACGGTTGCATAGTTTCTGAGATATTTCCAAAAAACTTGTCAGAAACAATCATAGATATTTCAAAAACTGCTCAACCGATCGGGCTGAAATTCAGCACAGATGAAGTCCATATTAGAACCTATGAACTGACCAAATTTCAGATTTTTGGAAATTAATTTACCCAATTATACTCCTTCTTTTGTAAAAATTGACCCTCAGCTGACCATAATCACATACACACACGGTCTACAAACGTGGTATTTTTACGTTTCAGATCATTCTACATCATTTCCAGGCAAAATTAGAGAATCGAAAAATCGAACGATTGCAATGCTTTCTTTCGGAAGCAAAACACAATTTCGCTTACTGTGCGATATAGCAAAGTAACCCATAGCTGGCTGGTAAAGTTTATCTTAGGTCTATGAGGAAAATTATTCTGCAATATAGTATTAATGCCTATATGATATAGTAAACTTTAAAAAATAGTTTTAAAAATGCGAAAAACAATAGAATATTACAGAGATAACTAGTAATTATTCCTAGATTACAGTGTGGCATTAATTCAAGTATAATATACTAAGTACATTATATAAGTATAGTATAATTATTTCACTAAGATCGATATCTAACAGATTTAGTAATTCATTAAACCGAGAAAACAGTTACCATATGTTTCCTTCGATATTGACTATGGACCGGCCGATCCATGTATCGATAGTATAGCATTTACGATGTCCACAATGGCATAAAGGGTTCCTTAAGAATTGTTTCTGATTGCTGTAGCGAATAGTAATCTTAACTATAGTCACATTATCGTAATTTCGACTACTCTACATGGTAAAGATTACATTGAGGGGCAAGCGGAAAAATCATTTACCAGATTTTTAAGATGAAATCTATATATTATAGTAATCTCTATTATTCACTTTATTCCGTGAAGGGTTATAAGCTATTTAATACTCTAATGAACACTTATAAAAAACGCTTTTTTATAGATGAAATTGAAAAATTATCATCCAAAACGTCTACTTACCAGCATAGTTTTCTATATTAAAACTAATACACCATTCCAATGAAATGAATGAGCCTCCACAGAGATCGCTGTCTGAAGTCGTGAAAGGTGCAAGGATGGTTTGGTGTGAATATATTATGTAAAGAAGAAGGTAGGATTTTTATATATTGCATAGATTATTTGCTATCAAGAATTTGAAAACGGTCAATAACATGTATAATAAATGCCGTTTGTCTAAAAACGGATTTATGCAATCGTAATAGTATTTAAGCCTATTAATCAGAAAGAGAAAATAGTTTTTCATACTCGTTATTCTTTCGAAAGAAGTATTTCAAATGTATCTCTGAATCTACAATCAGCGAGTACTATTTTTCTCCTCCTTTCTTCGATGTCCACAAAATTCTGGTTTCAAATCAGAACAGTCTCACCTCCCCTTCACTCATATAATCGGGCTGATACGAAGCTAAGAAAGTTTTCAATAGCTTCAATGTAAAAAGTCTAACCAAAATTATATGTATAGGAAATTTTTGTAATCAATATTGGAACGCATATTTATGGCTGGAGCCTTTAATGAATGGGAAGGAACAATAGCGAACAATACCACGGACAAGTTAACGTTATGGAAAAACGGCCCTCCCACATTAGGGACATTTCTATATATGACTAGGGTCGACACATATAAAACCCAGTGTGGCTTACATATGACGCCATAATATCCCTTGACGGTTTCCATATAGCTCTATATAACATCGGTGACCCTTATTTTGAGCCTTGGCCCTTGATCCTTCTTTTCTGACGCCTCATTTTTGTTTTGGAATCTCAATTTCGACTATTTTATTATGAATATTATAGGTCGATTTAAGTTTGTACGCAGTGAAAAACATAATCGTGAATTAATTAAAAATGGGCCTAAATAATGATTGCGCGGACGTAACATACTGCTTTGTAGTCGTAAATTACGCTCAAAGTCAGTTGAATAAAGACAATTTCAGTACTTTCAAATGTTGAATCAACTACTGGAAAATGTCATTTTAAAAATGTGACAATCTTAAGAATTCATACGTTACTCTCACTCAAACCGGTGTGCACTGAACTCGACATTTTAAGGCTAATCTACGGCTTATTGCTTATATATCCATTCGCGTTCTTAGAATAATATAAATTTTTCTGATGTTATTATTTTGGCTATAAGTAACCCCCTAACCCACTCCCTATCGCTATATGAGAATCGCGTAAGGAATAGAAGTTGCAAGGATTTATAAGTTATTTTGGAATGATGATTTATGCTTTGACTGTAGAAACACGATTGCTCGTTTGGGAATTGGTACTGCATGCTTCCCAAACTCGAAAAATACTATCTGGGCTGTTGGGATTAGGTTTTTTCACTCGTGTGGAGTTGGCCTTCGAGCCGCATGCGATAGCTGGCTAATTACACGAGTGAAAAACCCCATCCCCACCCCCAAGCCCGGAAATATACTATTTCGAATTGTAATCAATTCCCCACCAAATTCGTGATAATCTTGCTATATCCTATCATATACTTACTATTTGTTTCTTTCAACTATCAATATTTTTTATTGAAGTACCAGAAAAAGAGTGCGCCTGTAATGTAGGATTATTTAGTTGTGACACAAATGAATAAATACATGGAACGATTGTAATCCCGCTTCGTGATATAGAATTTGAAGTTTTCTCCTACGCCGAAATTAAAAATGGTGTTCAAACCGCAGGAGGTTTAATACAGGACTTTTATCTACCTGCTTTCCAAGCGTAAATTTGGCACAGGTTCAGATCAAGTTAGAATCAAATCGAATTTGATGATTGATCAGATACTGACCCAGCAACTTCATAAAGACTTGATCAGACATGTTTTGAATTCATTGGAGTTTGATCAGGTATGGCGGATGGGGACTTGATCGGACAAAACGAATTAGAACTGATAACCAAAATCGTATATATTTATTAATCATAATGGAATCCAAATAAAAAAATGAGATTCGGTAGTGGTGGGATGGGTACTTACATTACTCGATTTAAGGTGGTAAAATAATGTAAGGTACTAAAATAGATTTATTCAGTGCAAATTAACTTGGTTTACATACACCTTTACAGCCGGATCGTAAGGATATTTTCTACTGCGAGAATGGTAGAATCATCAGGGGGATCTAAGTATCCGAATTATATCGAAATATGACGAACAGGTGCTACGATAAAGTAAAGTCATGTTTCGTCAACGTGTGTCACGGTACGAATTCTCTTGCTAATTCGAGCTAGAGAACAATGAATTAACCTACTGCCAAAGAAATATAACAGTAGCATCACAACAAAAAACAGGTCGGGAATGCCACTATTAGGAACTGCGTATAGCTGTTGTTGCAAAGAAATGAGCAACAAGCGTCAATGGATTTTTGTTTCTCAGATGTTATTGTTTCCACTTTTTTTCCTCATTATAATATTCATTCGAATACATGGAAATGTATCTAAATTGTCTTTGCATTCAACTGAATTTCCATTACCTCATCATGTGATAAAGTACTCATTTCAAGTATTATCTGAGTGAAAGCCA
>NW_011887884.1:11501-40140 GCF_000806365.1 Fopius arisanus | reverse complement strand
CAATAATAATAATAATAATAATAATAATAATAATAATAATAATAATAATAATAATAATAATAATAATAATAATAAGAAGAAGAAGAAGAAGAAGAAGAAGAAGAAGAAGAAGAAGAAGAAGAAGAAGAAGAAGAAGAAGAAGAAGAAGAAGAAGAAGAAGAATAATAAGAATAATAATCCAAAAATTATAAATAGGGCAGCTTTAAAAATCACAAGTTAAATTACATGGAAATTTTAGCTACTGGCAGGAACTTTCTTGGGTATCATTATACTATTTTCCATTAGGTAGTAAATGTTGTCGGCTCGAGAGAAATCAACCTTCATTTTGCGTCCGTATGAAATTTAACAGTTGAAGTGACGCAAACAAAAAACATGTATAATTGTCCAAATATGCTGATCCAAGGCGGAGAATCCCTACGACTTACTCACAAACGAACTGATGAATAATGTTTTTCTTTGGAAAAATTTTCTAAAGAATTAACAATCGCCAGAATTACAAAATAAGTCAGATAATAAATCATTGGATTGAAATGATAAGAATTTTTATAACTGTAATTAATTGAATTGGACAGATTGAATCGTATTCAGTACAACGCTTAACAACTTAACTACCTATATGTATTTCCTATAAGTATTCACATTTTAAATTTATAGTGAGATGGATCATATATACCATGGGATTTGCTATCATGTAAATATAATTGTTTCAATGAAACACGATTTTTTTTGCTTTATTCACGAAAACTAATTTTTCCTCGGTACAAAGCTTGTCTCTCTTGCCGTTATTTTTGGTGGACCCTATGCAAGAGAACATAAGAATTCGGAAGCGATGTTGCAGGTGCACTCCCTTTTTCCACCCTCCATGAAAGATGGGCCTACTACGAGGCATGTAATTATGCGTAACTATTCTATTGTGAAAAAGAATGCAGGGGTCCTGAATCACCCAATCCTTATTGCGCATTCCATTTAGTCATGCACAAGTGACATTAATGTTTTTATAATGACAGAATATTCAATGAAAGAAGAGCTTGTTTACGATTTTGAGGCACAGCCATGTAATATAGGTTTTTCTTTACTGTTTTCATTTACTTTTATTAATTTTGTCTTATGCTAAATCTTTCAATAATTTTTATATTTATTACTTTTACGTGTGGGTTATTTAAACTATCAGTATATTACAATGCTTTCTATAATCTTACATTTGTCTAATATGAAAAGACAATGAGGAGTCAATAACTTAGATATATACATTACATCTTTTCAGGTATTTACATATTTCTTATATCTATTTGTAGGTGTCTATTGGTTGCATCTCGGTTTTTTTCTCATGGTGTAGGGCGGTGTACAATCAGTTTCATTCACTAGGATATTTATTAATTTTGAGCGTTGATGGTTATATTTTGGATACTGCTATAATGAATTGGAAACAGTATGGACTTGTGAACCGACATGGTGCGTTAAACGATTCCACGACTCTACGGTCCCGAACAGAACCATTTGGAGGTAGGTATTATGTAATGACTTTTTTAACATTGAGATTTTTTGTTATGTTCATAACTTTGCGTAAAATGGACCAAACTGGTGTTTTTTTTCATTTTGATAACAGTATGACAAAGCAATTCATCTAATTTTCAATTTTTCTAAGTTATTATTCATATTGATGACCACCAAAAACAAAGGAAAGAATAAAAGTTGAGTCATATTTAATTAGTTTCATACCTGGAAGTAGTAGACCGGCCCAATACGATATTTGGTGGAGTACGTATTGGGTCATACTAAAAGTTGGTAAGGCTTGAAACTTTAAAAAAAGTACTTCACCACGCGTCGAATTTTGGAAATACGTCATAATATTCTATCGTTAATTGTAACTGGTTTTTGGAGGAAATGCAACGTAGAGGGTGTCTCTACACCTATACATGGGCATCCACCAAAATAAATGAGATGATTCACAGAGGTTAAATTCATTAGTAGCTGCTCAATTCGGACATTAAGGATGTCTCTTTACCTTATGAAATACCTCAAAAGAAAAAACTTATGGAACGGAATACGGTGGGAATGGAAGCAGCTTTAATATACTGTTCCGAAACTTAAAAAAAAAATATAAAAAAACAATATAAACCATCTTTTGATATTTGTTGGAAGCTTTCATTGTTATGTATATTATGTATTTATATATTCGACATATGTCGCTGCGATTTCAAAACAAATTGAATCAAATCAAACCAATGGAAGCTACCAAAAAGTGTACCGATTTATATTGATTTTCTAAGACCCATAACTGAAATGATAAAACAAAAAAATTGAGAAAAAATGATCCCATCGGTTATCCGTTAAGCAATTTATTATTAGTCTTCAAAGTTGTCAGATGGGTAACAGTTTCGGAACAGTATATTAAAGCTACTTCAATGTCGAAAGCAACTGCGATGTCGAAATTCGATCAGTACGCGTTTTTGGTAAATCAACAATTCCAATTAAAAATTATAAAATCTTTTATAGTATATCTGTAACATATCTTTTATACATCTCTAAAATACAGTTCTGATAATTTTCCGATTTTTTGATTAGAAAGTGCATACAAATGCAAAAATTAAAAAAAAAACAATTTGGGAAATCATTGATGCAAAGACTAAATGCTATTCGATATGGAATACCCCATATATAAAATTACATTTTGAGCACACGTGCAGAAAAAAAAAGAAGAGTATTTTATGCTATAAGGTTTGAAAAGTTTTTTAGAAACGTAGTTTATCGACAGAGAGAAATATTTCGTAAAAATAACGTGCCAGTTCTGTAATCTATCAGCCAAAGCAGTATTTAGTAAAAATTACGGAGCAGTTACGCACTTTCTCATTGAACGCTCCGTATTTTTTCTACAACGTTATTTATCTGCAATTTTATCTTCGTGTCAAAATCCGCACCGGTTGCGCGAATTCTGATCAAATATGTTGCTAAAATGCTTTTCAGACCATGTTACTTTATATTACGAAGCCCTGAGTATTTTTATTGCCCTAAGCAGGTAAACAAAAAGAAAGACGATTAGCGACCACTTACCTCCCCGACCTAAAAGTGTTTTTGAGACTCGTGGAATTACATTACTTACCTTCGGCTCGTGCTATAAACCTTGCATAAGCCGAAAAATACTTTTCCGCAATCGTGTCGAACTATGTTATTAAATGGAGCGATTTCTCTGACAACAAAGGAGTCATACTAGTCCTGATGGTGCTGACTCATGTGAGGAAAGGGGGTTAAAGCGGGCATCCCGTTAGTACTTTTCTGTTACAATTTTTTAATGATAGACGAATCTGGTCGTTATCTGTTCTATCATACATGCATACGAACACATTTCAGAGTGACTGATACGTATTTTCAGTAATAATGATACACACTGACGAATACAAAAGGGTTTTAAGGAATGATGCCGTACTTATATCACGAAACTTCAATAATTACAAGTGTAAAAAAGGCCTTGTCGCACGGAAATCAAGACTTGCGCAACTAAGTAATATTAAATTAATTTACCTAATAGTCTCAGTGCCAATTTATCGTATAGTAATGTACAGATTATTTTGCCGGTCTGTACACGGAGAAAAAAACGAAGGAAAAATTACGTGACTAATCACGTAATCGTGGGCTGGAGTACCATTTCCTTGATTCTTACTGCAGAGCCAATCATGGCGAAGAGAATGGGATGAAAAAAAACTGAAGACCTTCATTAGTTTTGGAGATATTTCGAAAAAACGATTTATAAACAAATCACGATTTCTCAAAAACGGCTTGACCGATCTGGCAGAATTTTCGTTCCATAGTTAGCCTCTTTTCTTAACTAAACAATCACCCCTGGCCAGGGGGCACCACGCACAGAAATTCTCAAAAACTTTTGTATTTTTACATTTCAGACCATTCTACATCGTTTCCAAGCAAAATTAGAATTTTTTTTTCCGGTCGGGATTGGACAATCGCAATGCTTCCATTCGGAAGCAAAAAGATAAAGGTGGGTAAAAAAATTCCAAAAAATTTGAAATTTTGTCAAATAGTAGGTAAGAGTTGAGGCTAACTATGGAATGAAAATTCTGCTAGATCGGTCAAGCCGTTTTTGAAAAATCGTGATTTGTTTATAAATCGTTTTTTCGAAATATCTCCAAAACCAATGAAGGTATTCAGTTTTTTTTTATTTCATTCTCTTCGCCATGATTGGCTCTATTGGAATCAATCAAAAATTTGAAAATGAACTCTGGAAAAAATCAAAGTTATTGTCACTTTTATGTTTTTGAAAAAAAAATGTTGTACGCACTCTCACCCCCGCAAAAATTGAGATATCAACTTTAAATTTTGACAAGATTGTCCTTTTATCACTGCAACGGATGGTATTGAAAATGAGTAGGATTGACTGATTAGTTCCGGCGATATTCAATTTTTAGTGTAAAATGATTATGTGGAATATCTCAAAATTGACTTAACCGAATTCATTTTTTTTATGTGAAAATTTTTGTCTCGATGTCCCGTGTCATTATCACTTAAAATATATATAGTTGCCCATACAAACTTTTTGAGATATTTCGATTTTTTCATTTTTCAGTTCAAATTGTTGTACGCATTTTCACCCGCGTAAAAATCGAGCTTTAGCGAAATTATAGAAATGAACAAATAAAGATTTTATAATCAAATAATTAGATGTTTTCATTCATTTTTCGAATTGGATCTATATACATTCTTAATAGATATAAATTAATAGGAAAAAAAAATTTGTAAAAACCATTCGGAAGCTCGCCATCAATTTATTGATGGCAAACAAAATATACCCATACATTTCAATAACTCATCTACAGTCATCTAATTGCTGTCGCCTGCTTGTTTCTCCTTGAAATTTTAATTTTCAAGTATATTTCTAGAAAAAAAATACTGCAAAATCATTGATCATTTCTAAACTAATGATTTTCCATTTTTAAGTAGAAACTACACAATGTGGGTCGACCGAACATTTTCTTTTCTTCTTAAATTTTCGAAAAATAGTACATCTTGTCACTACGCCGTTATAATTCTGAAGCAGTTTATTTCTGGAAAAATAAGTATATTTGGTGTAGATAGCTTTTAATTAACATTTACCGATAATATTTTTTCTTATAAAATTGTAATGTGTAAAAATTGCCAGCATGTCAACAATTTTACATTCTCACTAAACATACTTGAAAGGTTTTTCTTTCAAAAAGTGAAATTTCAATTTATTGGAACGATGTTTGTTATGAATAAATTTTGCGGATTTGAAGATCTTGGCCACGGACTATCCTAAAGTATTGAAATTGGTTTAAAAAAAATGACAAAAACTGGTGTTTTTGTAAAAAAAACTCAGCCAAGTAAAAGTTTCGCACAATTGATTTCGTGAAAAACTCGTGTTTTGCCAAAATATGGCATTCCAAGATATTAAAAAAACTTAGAAAATGTAAATGAAAATGCCAAGAAAAGTGATACGAGTCGATAGAAAGGATTCAATAATGAAAATAAAAAAATCAGTAGAGACAGGACCGAGACTTACTTGCCGCGGTTTTTCCCAAAAACTAGAGGTAGAGCCAAAGACTATCTTCAGGCACTTTTAGTTATTAATCAAATTGCATTTTAGCATTATCCTGTAAACAAAACCGCGGCAAGTAAGTTGTGCAACATTATCAAACTCGAGAAAAGTTGAATTCTGAAAAACATGAATTGTAACTTGAATGTTTCAAGTTAAGATAGTGGCGGTTCCAGTTAAGACTTCCAAAGTAATCAATTCAAAATTTCAGTTCTCAGTTGTTCTAATAACCTATACAATGAGTGACTAAATTCAAGTCCAGGAATTATTTATCCAAGGAAAATGCTTGTTATAAAAATTTTTCCAAAAATATCTCATCGATATACGGTTCAAAAATTTCATGGACTGATGTTATTATTATATGGACCATAACTGTAAATATTTTGGAAAACATATTCCATCGATATGAATTGCTTCTTCGATAATAATAGTGAAATTTGTAGCCATTTTCACAACTTTGGGAATCGACTTTCTTTATAGACTGTAGTATGATGCGAACAACATCCTCGAGATAGATTCCGATTTCTGCTTCGAATATTGTGTGAAAATCAAATAACTTCAGCACCCTAACTCCAACTGTATTCTTTCATTCATGGGATAAGTCGTGAAAAGAATTGTATTTGCCAAACTGAATATTAACTGTGTCTATATGATATTCCGTGGGTTCCACATAGTTCAATCGTTTTCGGGGAACAATTAGTAATCCTCGACACGTGGCGGCCACGTGCCAGATTTCTGACACACGACCTTTTGATATTCGGTGGAGAAAGAAGATGGACTACATTTGGAATTACCTGAGGGATAATATACTATATACCAATCAATTAGAAGACAAGAAGAAAATGTGGGTGGAACAGAAAAATTGAATGGATCGATTCGTAGGTATTTCAGATTGTGTCAATTTCATGGATGGAATTCACCGTGATCCTATACATAAATACATCGGAATGCATTCTTAAAAAATGGTTTTCAATTATTATTATTTTTCGATATTTAGTCATTGACGCTATTTTTACAGTTTCATATCGACCGCATCACAATCTCCGACTTTTCTCAGTATTTTAATATGTAGGGAATATTAACATAAAAAATACTGGCATCCCATATTGGTTAGATGAGTTTAGTAACGTGCAACACTCGATTCCTGTATCATAGAAGAGATTGATTGAATGAATGATTGTTTTCATTGTCAAACTTTTATTCGTTTTCCTATTGGTCGATGGATTGATTGATCATTTCCATGACTAGGTGGATATTATTGTATGCGCTACAGGGCTCGCCTAGAGGTAAAGCGCGCAACAGCGCGCATGAATGCTCAGGTAACGTATAAAATAGAAAAGATTTATTCACAGTGAATTGCCGAAGTTTCAAACATGAAGATTTGACGTTGCCCAAACAAGTTTTTTTTCATATGTGTCCATCTCAATCACAGATTTTGCGTTATTGAGATGACATAATGAAGATGATATTCAACCGTTTCTTATATAACAATGATTAATCCTTCCATCAGGGCCATTAACGGTCATAAATTTGCAAAAAATTAAATGAACTAATTTGAATTTTGCCAACGTTTCGAACACTATGTGTATTCCTCATCAGGGCAATATTTATTTCTGTTAAAAATTAAAATACAAAACCAATTAATCATATTGTAAGCTATTATTAATTATCCATTTAAAATAGAGATTAAAAAGCGAAATACCTGTTGCTATCAATATGGAACAGAAGAAACTGACATACATTAGCACTAGGGTACAAAAACAAAATATCACTATAATACGTCAACAGACATTAATGGCGCCAAACATATTTTCCTTCAAAAAACTACAAAGACATGAAACAGATGAACTAATTATAAATATTAATCAATCTATCATAACAGTTCCCTATTTTTTTACAATCATTAATAAAATTCACAGTCCTATTAATAAATTTTTTAATATAAAACATTTCTAGAATGTCTAAATTATCTTTTCCATGAGCGGTTCCTAAAATTCTTGATTCATTAAAATTAAATCTATGACCGGTGCTTTCAACATGAGCAGAAAGTCCTGAACGATATGTTTTTGGTTTTTCTTCACTATATTTATGAACCTGCACTCTATCTTTAAAATATCTTATCGTTTGACTAATATATACCTTATCACAATCACTACACGGAATTTTATAAACCACATGTGATTTCTTGTCCATCTCAATTTTATCCTTAGTTGTGCCAAACCTCCTTCCTAACTTATTTTTATTAGTTGAAATAACTCCAACGTCAAATTTAGAACAACAGGATTTAAGATTACCAGTCAATTCAGATGAAAAAGGAACTATTAGAGTCTTTTTAAAATTTATCAGATTATTCGTCAAATTATTATTATTATCATGTAGTAAAAAATGAAGTCTACTGCCAATCACGTCATTAATAAATCCAATCGGATAGTCATTAAAAACCAGCAACTTCTTCACATAAGAAAAATTAGAATTCCAGAAGACTCTATCAGAAGTCTTGATTATTTTAGCAGTCAAATTAGTAATAATGTTTCTTTTCTGGTACATGAGATGCATCGAATTATAATTAAGAATTCTACCAGAATACGTAGGTTTTTTAAACCAGTCAAAAATTAAAGTGTCATTCTGTTTAATTATTAAAACATCAAGAAAAGGTAATCTATCATTCTGCTCTGTTTCATAAATGAATTGCAGTCTGGGATGGTAACTATTGAAGTTTGCTAAAGTTTGCATAATCATATTTTTAGGAATACAAGTAATAATATCATCTACATATCGAAAGAAAAAAGGCACAGAAAAAGGTAGATTATTAATTACTGACTCTTCTAACTTAGCCATTACAATATCAGCACAGGCAGGAGCCAATGGAGAACCCATTGGAAGGCCAAAAATTTGTTTATAAAACATTTTGTTAAAAGAAAAATAAGTATTATTCATTATGATGTCTATTGCTCTGATAATTTCAATATATGGTAAACTATGTTTTAATTCTTTTTTTCTCTCACAAATTGCATCTGCAACTAACTGGAGAGGAACATTAGTGTATAAAGACGTGACATGAAAAGAGATTAAAATGCAATCCTTTGGAATTACAATAGATTTCATTTTTTCAATAAACTCAAAGCTATTTTTAATGCGGGAATTATGTTTATATTGTGATGGTGTTAAAATCCTACTAATGAACTTAGCTAAATTATACAATGGACTATTAGTTGAGGATACAATCGGACGAAAACTAAGTTGTGGTTTATGAATTTTTGGTCGAATATAAAGCTTAGAAATCACTGAAGTCTTTGATACTAACCTATCATGAGTCAACTTATTAATATATTAACTTTTTTTTTATCAACCAACTGTTAATTAAATTATTATTTACTTTTTGTGTTATTACTGTATTATCACAAGGAGCTTCAAAATATGTACTGTTATCATTCAACAATTTTAGACCTGCATCCATATAATCTTTTCTATCTATAGATAGATTACTGTATTATCACAAGGAGCTATCTATAGATAGATCTATAGATAGAAAAGATTATATGGATGCAGGTCTAAAATTGTTGAATGATAACAGTACATATTTTGAAGCTCCTTGTGATAATACAGTAATAACACAAAAAGTAAATAATAATTTAATTAACAGTTGGTTGACAAAGAAATATATTAATAAGTTGACTCATGATAGGTTAGTATCAAAGACTTCAGTGATTTCTAAGCTTTATATTTTCTACCAAAAATTCATAAACCACAACTTAGTTTTCGTCCGATTGTATCCTCAACTAATAGTCCATTGTATAATTTAGCTAAGTTCATGTTTTGTATTTTAATTTTTAACAGAAATTAGTATATTATGCAACACGTGCGTAATATATTTTTCGACTCGTGGGATTGTAAAACTCGCCTTCGGCTCGTGTTACAAACCCCCCACGAGTCGAAAAATATATTACGCACGCGTTTCATACAAAATTTTATGTCATCGCGCCCGGAATCCGCGATTTAACCGAGCGAAGCGAGGTTAGAATCGCGCAATTACGGGCACCGATGGCATAAAAATACTGCCCTAATGAGGAACACACATAGTGTTCGAAACGTTGGCAAAATTCAAATTAGTTCATTTAATTTTTTGCAAATTTATGACCGTTAATGGCCCTGATGGAAGGATTAATCATTATTGAGATGACGTAAATTACGGGAAAGGAAGCGTAAATTACGCGGTCAAATCACATATTTAATGACCTGAGACTCGTACATTACATGATCGATCCCGCAAATTACGATTCCGAATTTGTAAATTACGAGGACCAATCTCGTGGATTACAAGATTCAACCTCGTAAATTACAAATTTTAAGTCGTAAAATACACGACTAAGCAAGTCATCCATGGGGTCGAATCTTGTAATTCGCTATATGGGTCTTCGTAATTTACGGGATTCACCTCATAATTTACGATTTTGTAGGCGTAATAGACATGGTTTGAGCCTGTAACTGACGTTTTCAAAATCATAGTGTACGAGATCAAAAATCCCATAAGTGACGTTTTATATCTCATATTTTAGTCATAGTGTTTTCTATGTGAACATACTTATTTTTAGCATATTTTATACTTGCCCCTAGTATTGTGATATCCATACATATGAATTGTTTCAAATATTTTTCATAAATATTGAATTCTAACTCCAGTCAATTTTTCTGATGACTCCAGTCATCAGAAATCGATTTCACCATACACACGAGTACACTCTCACATCAATTTTTCATGAAATCCTTAAATTCAAACTTTTCAAGTGTCTTTCCACGCGGAGAGAAGAATACAAGAAAATTTATTATACCGAACACTAGAATCGTCATGCAAAATACTAGGATACCAGAATTTCTTTGATTCACAAATAAAAATTACTATGAAGGTTCGAGTGGACTATCTATCGAATGTCATATTTTGTTTGAATTTTTTCTTTTAAAGTAAATTCCTTTTAAATAATATCGATCTTTAGCACCCTTCAATAATGTTTCTCCTTTTTTTTCATTATTGTTTCATGTCCATTTAAGTGCTTCCCACAACACAAAATTGATCCCAAATTTTTATGTATTATCGATTAAAAAGGTAAAATTTAAACAAAAGTCGACGTTCGATAGAGAGTCCACCCGTACCTTAATATCGTACATTTTCTAATATATATTCCGTAATTAATCGTATGTGGCGCAATAAAATTTAGGAAATAGCACTATAAAGTGTGAAGATCTATCATTTTTTATTTGAGTTTGAAGGAAATATTGATAGACATCCTTCAAAAATTGCTATTACAATCGCCATTTTTTACTGTGCTCTCTTTTAATGTTTACTGTGCTACACAGCATTTTTTCCAAACATTTTTTAACCCAATATGATTGATTGGCCATGAATACCGAATGTTTCCGATTCCTGCCGAAGTTGCACTTAAAGATGGTAACGCCTTTTAATTTCTACTTGGCCGATAAAGATCTTTTCCTAGCCTAATGAAGAAATTTTAGTAGGTGACATAGTAATTTTCCGTAGGTCTGCAGTTTATATGGAGATTACACACTATAAAAATTGACGAATTTTTCTCTTCGTGCAAGGAGTTAAATCAATTGTTCATTAAAATTATTATGGAAAATCGGATATACTGTTATATCTGGAAATGTGGCACTCATCGGCATCGCAGAACAGTTTTTATGTAGTTGAATAATTTACGAAAAATAAGCATCCAATCTTTACATAAAAAAATATGAGAAAGCCAAATTAGAAATTTCAAATGAAGCTAAATTATGTTGTTAATTAACGGATGGAAATGGACATTCAGGGGTGAGGAAGCTTCAAGGGATTAGAAATAGTCAGAAAATTCCCAGTAAAACTTATGCTGACAAGTAATCCTCTATATTTTTTTTTCTTTTTCTATTACGAAGACGCGAAATAATAGACAAACGTTCATGTAATCTTTTTAATCCTGAAAGATACTATCTGTATCTTTGTCTTCATAGTTCAGGCAAAAGCGCATGCGTACTTTCTGCTGCAATTTTGAAGCAGAAAGAATAAAATTTCATGCATTGGTCTGTAGGTATTTCGATACTCTACTGAGTAGATATATAACTCGGGAATACTCGAACAGCAAAAAATAGTTTATTTATCAATCAATATTAATTATTAATCTTAAGTGTATTGAATAACAATATATATGCTATAACTGTAGTCATTCGGACAACAGTATCCTATTAGCCGCAAAAAAACGATTTTTGAACAAAAAAACTGATAGAATCGTTTGTAACCCGTTAGCAGGTTATTGTTCACCCGTTTTTAACGTTTAAGAGTTGATTATTCTTTTTAAATTCATTAATCAAAATAACCCGTGAAATTCGCCGACAAAATTTTGAAAAATTAATTATTTTGAGTTTTTTTTTCATTCGATTCTAAATCGTTTGTAGAATCCGACTCTGCAATTATTATCGTTTAAGAGTGCATATTTTTTTCTGAATAATATATTTTTCTCAATACCATCTGACATAGGCTCCCCCCACCCCCTTGTAGTATATTAGCCGACAAAGGTTAAGAAAAATAGAGTATCTCAATTTAATTTTCTTCTTGTTAATGGCAAATCGTTTGTAGAATGTAAATATCAATTTTTTATCATTTAAGAGCGAATTTTTCCCTTTTTTCAATACTGCTTATGCTAATCATTCGTAAGTCTCATTGCCGCCATTTGCTTTTCGAGCTCGTATATAGGTGCAACAGTACTGCGACAAGGATTTGGCATTATCAAAAGCTCTTTGGCGTTTGTATTTCGCAAGATAATCAAAGATTGCACCTACTGATAATTGAATCGGTTTTTCGAATTCACGAATTTATAATAGGGAAAAATATTTGTAGAAAAACCCTATAAGTTACGAGTAATTGGTGGGGGAGGGAGGAAGGGGGGGGGGGGAGAAAAAATGGTTATTTCGACCACTATGATTTTATGATGATATCTATATCATGTAGTTCTGCATTTGGACGGTTTATGAGACTGGATTTGAAGTTTTCAGTTAAAGAAGAAATGTAATCATGGATGGAATTTATATGTAATTTTTTATGAATGGTGGAAGTTTGAGTTCTGTAATTGAAATTACCAATGATTCTAAGGCATTTATTTGGCTAATTTGAAGTTGTGTTAAATGTTTATACACTGCATTATACCATATTGGGCAACCATAGGTTAATACCGGTCTGAAGAGTGATTTGTATAAGGTTAATTTTAATTTGATGCTAAGAGAGTTTGCTTTAAATTGCCAATACAGAGTTCCATAAGAGTTCCATAAGAGTTTGAATCAATCCATAAGCCTAAGTATTTAATAAAACTTTTTGGCACAATTTCTTTTCCCTTAATTTTTATTGTGGTTTTTTGGGGTGTGCCACGTGAAAAAATAATTGCTTCAGTCTTACCTCCGTTAGCATTGATTTTACATTTATTTAATTCCTTAACGATGAAAGATGAAGCATTTTCCAGTCGCTAGACTGCCTTATTTAATGAGGTACTAAAGGTATATATAGCTAGATCATCAGAAAAAACCTGCTATGTTTACATTTTTTGGGTAAGCTTCAAAAACGGAAGTAATATAAATGTTAGAAAGAGTGAGAGATAATAAAGAGCCCTGCGGTACTCCAGCGACAATTTTCTGGGGTAAGGGTGAGGTTGAGTCCACCCTTACCTGGATATATCTATTTTGTAAAAAAGAGTGGATAACTTTACACAGGAATTCAGGAATATTTAAGGAGACAAGCTTTTGGACCAAGCCTCTTGGCCATACAGAATCAAAAGCCTTTTCACTGTCCAGAAAGAGAGCCACAGACGATTCCTTAGATACACTTGCCTTTTTAATAAAATTAATAAATCTTTCAAGTTGATGAGTGGTGGAGTGGGAAGCCCTAAAACCAAACTGATCATTTGGGAGAATTTTTAGGAGACGGAAATATTGTAGGAGAAGGCAGGAATCTATAATTTTCGTGAGGAAAACTAGTGCCTTTTTAGGGATATTTTTAATGACTATGTTAGGGACTTCATCGATACCCGGGGCTGACTTGGTTTTTAATTTCTGTATTATATTGAATACTTCCTTGGGATTGCACAGGGATCCGAGGGTTGGGGTCAAGTGTATCGGGATTGAAGTGGCCTACAGAGACATCTTGATGAAATTCAGGGAGTTGGCAACGTGGAACAGCCATGAAGGAGTGAAGAGAAATATTTTTAATACGAATCATAATGACTTGCAGATACCGTTATTTTGTACAACGGGCGTAGCAATAAGTTACGTTTGGCAGGAAATAAAAATATGTACATTCATTGATGTGAAAGAATAGTTCCTTGAAATTCCGGATTAATAGCAATAAAAACTATAATAGATACATGGATCTGGTGCTTATATATAATAAGAAAGCTTCATTATACAGCATTTTGTATTTCACGAAACGAAATGTATGGCAAAAAATAGATTTCCTTATAATTATTTTCATCAATATTTACTTTGTTCGCATGAATATTTACGCCTAGTGTATCTAGTAGTGAATCCATGCGCAATTGATGTCAGGGACGATCGCAGCCAGTTATTTATGATAGAAGAGATGGCTACATTGTCAATGGTCACCATTTGCACATCTTCTGGATTATGTTTTATCACGTAATATATTCAACAGAAGAAGCCATAATTCATAGTATATGGAGCTGTTGCATATTTTTTCTGCGTCAAATTATTAGTCCGAATTACATCACGCTCGTTAAAGAATCTTATAGAAATACATAATTACCACCAAATGTTGATTGATACAATAGCGCAAGGAATTTTTCGAAATAACCGAAGTTCATAATAATACACAGGAAAAGAGTAAAGGTAAAGAGTAACTTGAATAATGCCAAGAATACGGGAGAATGAAGTGCAATGGCCTCTATTTTTCGTAACTATTATACTGTAAAATTTATATGTATGAAACTGTATTTTATTATATTGGAGCAATCCATTTTTGTCTTATAAAATTGTTCATCGAAAATATAACGTATTCATAAGAAAAGAGTCTGAAATAGAAAGTATAAAAATTTGTGGAAACTCAAATTTACGAACGATTGAAAGTTGATTTGTCCTAAAAGTCGATCGATAAAACAGAGTACATCGTTAGTTTAGCTTTAGGCTCCTATCAAATTAGGATGAATCAAATTTCGTCCTCCTAAATTTTCATGTGCATAAACAGTTGCGACTTATTCCTTTACGCATCAAAACAAAACGAGTGCATAGGCCGTCTGTCTGCCATGGTAGAGTCTAATAGTAATGTCAGCAACATTTAATATACTATATTTAAAATATCAGCAGTATAGAAATGAATGTACAAGACATTGCTTACGGAATCGCAATTGGAAAATAAGATTGATGACCTTATCATTATTCTCCATAATTTTAATTTGCAGCTAATTATTTCCTTAGTACAAAATGAAAAGAGGTTCCACCAATTCAGGAGATAATAAGTAGGGCAACAGTCTATATGGACAGACAATGTCCCGATTTAGTAGAAAGAGAAACGTTGTCACCTATTAGATATTCATATATTTTGCTGCATTTACACTCTTCTCATCCATGAAGTACATAATGCATCATTTTACATACATCATTTGCATGAAGATGAAAATTCGATGATCGCAATCTTCGTTCAAAAATAGATGTCTATGTAACTCTTAATCAAGTGCCTCTGATCTTCAGTGGAAAAAAACATTTAGAATGATAACATAATCGCTCAATGTTTGAATTTTAGGCCAAAAATACCGATCATTTTTACACATTGGGATCGTTCTTATTCCATGGTTTATAGTAACGGGGAAAATTTCAATTGGTGAACTCCATTTTTGAATTATGAATTAATAACATTTGATGGAATTCTTTTATATACATGTGTCGCATCATTCAAGAGTTTCTAGCATATGATATATAGTCAAAAGTGTTTATAAACAAGATCCTTTCGAAAAAGGGAATAATAGATTTAAAAATTCAATCCGTCTTTTCTACATGCCTTCCATTAACATTTGATAATAATACAACCTCTAATTGGACATTACCGTGGTCGACTTATTTCGATACACTTGTCCCCAACCCGGGACAACGTATTTCGATACACTTGTCCCCAACCCGGATCCGATCGGGATATCAATTTTGTTAGTATAAAGTTTTTTGTTTATGATGGCATTTGTTTGCTGCTCGAAGGAAGGATTTCCTCTTTCAGAGGCGATTTGGTGAATGTTTGCATAGTGCGAACAGAGTGTATCTGCCTTTCTGACATCATCACTAATTATTTTATTGTTTAAATTGAAGTTTGGTATTTTTTGTGTCGGGGTATTATTACAACTTTTTGCAATTCTCTAGATAGAGTGATCTTTGGGAGAAACATTTTTGAGTTTGTTATCCCATTCGTATTGTTTCCGGTCAAGAATTCTAGTGTGGACTTCCGTTGCTAAGTTATTTAACCAGGATTTCAACAAGAAATTATCTTTATTTTTTTGCCAGTAGTTTCCAAGCTTATGTTTCTGTTTAATTAATTTTCTTAAATAATCTAGTAAAGGAGTGCGTTTGATATGAGTAGGAAAAATTGGGGTTTGATTTATATGTCTCGATAATTTTTTTGGTAAATAAATTGATATTTTGATCAATGAGATTAGTTTGTAAGGAAATCTGGGGTACTACGGGGAAGGACGGCAAGATTATCCAAAGAATTGTTACACGGAGAGAAAAACACAGGAAAAATTACGTGACTAATCACGTAATCGTGGGCTGGAGTGTCATTTCCTTAATTTTTACTGGAGAATTTGGGAAAAAATGAGAGACGAACAGTGAATTTTATTATTTGCTCTGGAAAATTTACGTGACTGTCACGTAATTTCTTACGAACTTGTAAAATTTACCACAGTCCCGGTTAAAATTATTCCGAGTAAAGTAAAAATTATGTAGTTTCACTTGAATTTTACGTGACGTACCGTAATTTTTACGTGACCGAATTTAACAATTCCTAGACAGCGTTGGTACGACTGTTGGTCATGCCCGATCGCGAATCATTGCCTATGTTCGGATCACGCCACCGGCAAATTACTATTGTCGGAAGGATAATTAGTATATTGTGCCTCTAAGGAGTAAAGTATTTTCTGACGAAATGTGAGTATAATCACATGAGTCAGAATATACTTTATTTCCGTGGGCACACAATATTTTATTCTCATAGTGACTGGAAACGGCGATCTAACCGAGCGAAGCGAGGTTAGAATCGTACTTTCCAGTCCCGGTAAAATTTACGGAACTGAGTATCGTTATTTCGTAGTATCGTTATTTTTCTACCTCCAAGGGTGACTTTTTACCGACCGAGTGGTAAAATGTTCTGAATGATCGGCACTTTTTCCGATTTTACATTTCGCCCCACGTTGACCTTTCACACATGAATTTTTACACAACTTTTTACGTATTTTTTCCAGTATTTTTCTCTCCGTGTAGAATATCGTGAGTACGCAGGGAAGGACCCATGAGAGTCCAGAATTGAGATTTGGAGTCATTGAAAATTTAGGATGTAAGTGCATTTTTTTCGGCGGTCGTTATCGCGCGGCTTCCATACGCAATTACTCTCTCCTCGCCCGTAATCACGGAGAGAGTAATTGAGAGGGTGAGTACGGCACCTAGGCCAACGCTACTAGCATCAGTTTGCAATGTAAAGGGAACTTCGAAATTTGGACATGCGAGGGTTGGAGAAGTGGTCAAATATTCCTTCAAGGCGATAAACGCATTTTGCTGCTTGCAAGTCCATTCCCATAACTCGTTTTTACGAGTGAGGCAAGTCAGTGGCTCGGCGATAGTCGCAAATTGAGGTATGAATCGGCGGTACCATGACGCCATGCCCAAAAATTTACGCAATTGTTGTATATTTTGGGGGGCAGGATACTTCAGGACCGGTTCAGTCTTATCCGGATCAATCTGCAAACCTGCACTGTTAACCAGGAAACCAAGATATGTAACATGGGAACAGCAAAAATGGCTTTTATCTCGATCGATAGTTAAGCCAACCGTATTAATTTTGGTAAGGACCTCTCGGAGGTATTTGGAATGTTCCTCGAAGGTACGAGAAATAATTATAATGTCGTCTAAATAGACGAAGATGTCAAGGTATAACCCTTGGCCTGAAAGGCGCTCCAGCAAATGCTGAAAGGTAGCAGGAGCATTGATTAGGCCATATGGCATACGCTGAAATTGATATAAACCTCTTCCAGGTGCAATAAATGCAGTGATCTCCTGACTCGCGGGCTCGAGCGGGATCTGAAAATACGCCTGACTTAAGTCGAGGGTCGTAATGTAATGCGCGTGGCGCAGTTCGTCTAATATGCCCGTCATATTCAGAATAGGGTATGCGTTCTTTTTTGTGATGGCATTTATGACGCGACGAAAATCAATGCAGAAACGGTATTTACCGTTGGGCTTCCGAACCATAACCACGGGGCTTGACCATTCACTGTTTGAGGGTACAATAATGTCGCTCTCTAGCATCGAGTCGACTTCTTTCCACATGATTTCGCGGATGGCGGGACTCACGGGATATGGTTTTTGCTTAATGGGCAGGCTATCGCCAGCATCGATAGCATGTGAAGTCAATGACGTAAGTCCAAGCTTCTCTGAGCGTTGGGGGAGATGATTCTCCAGGAACATCGCGAGTTCTCGCTCCTGGGTTCGCTCCAGGGCACGTAGACCGTTACAAACGATAAAGCTGGCAAAATAAAGCAAAACATACGTCGAGGTTGAGGACAGTCTTTGGTGTCGAAGGCCTCTCTGGTTGCAATTCCAGCATTCCATGCCGGGAGAAACGGGTGGAGTCCCTCCAACTAGCCCCACTGATTGAAGCTCTGAAGCGGCACGTCCGGCCGGTGCAGTTTGATCTCGAGGTGGTAACCTACGATCTCTGGAGTTCTCTGGCCTTGAGGCATGGTCCCTAGAGCAGAAACGTTGAGATGGCAATGCACTTTGCCAGGCAAGTGGAGCTGCAGGATTAGGGCAGGTCACCCGAGGGGGTGCTACACGGCTTCTAGGCTTGTAGGGCGCTCTTGGGGCAGTATTAACGGCATCGAGGCCGTATTGCTCTATTAGCTGATCGTCAGCATCGTCCATGACCTCGTCATAACGAAGATAATCCTCTTCGAAATGAATGGCTCTCACCGTTGGACGGTGAAATAGAGGTTGGAAAGGAGCTCGCCTTGGGTGGCGAGGGGCACGTGGTGCAGGATAGGCCAAACTGGGACAAACCGACTCCTCAGGTTTGGGGGGTGGACGGCGATCCGTCGTTCCGTTGTATATGCGTTCAATCCTCTGAACGCCCAGTTCCAAAGCAACCAAAGTGAGCCCTGGGGTCAATTGAAAGCTAACCCGATAAGTGGGCAGCATGTTGCGACGATTGAGGGATACTTGTTCCCACTCACTCAACTTTGGGCGAAAACGAGCGAAATAACCTCGCATGCAGGCGAAGAATTACCTCGCAGGCTCTCCCTGAGCCTGAGTGCTCTAGCCTGAGTGCGTCTACTGACTTCGTCACATAAGGCCATCTGTTCAATCAGGATCGGCAAAATGGTACCGAAATGCATCGCGAGCCTGTTGCCAGGTCGCAAACTCATGGGAATGGCATCGATACCAGATGAGGGCTCCCCCATCTAATACGAAAAGCAAAACGCCCAACCAATCAGCTTCTCGAATGTGGAGTAGAGCTAGACTTTCGTCAATACGAGATAGGAACCACTCTACATCTTCGTGGAGATTTACTGAAAATTTCATATTTCACTGCCTCGTTGTTTTAAGCAGACTAGATGCCGACATTGGGCGACCAGATTCTGGGTGGTCGTTGCTCTCCGACAGATTGTTTGAGGGGTCGACTGGGAAACGCCGACGTCAGTCAGGGCTATTGGCTCAGGGAGCGTGAGTCGAGTAGGTGTGGTTCCTTCGAGAAGTGAAATCCTCATTGAACTGAGAACCTCTCCTCGGAGGATCGGGCAAAACAAACCCTTCAGGATTGCCAGGGTCAGAAAATGTTCCAGCTAATCAGGATGGCCTGTGGGTGCCCTTAGGGACACGCAATGCGGCAGAATTTTGTGTTTGGCCAGGTGAGGTAGGAGTACCATCGGTGCCAGGAGTGACATGGATTCCTGGAAGGATTCCACCTCGACCGGTACCCGATACAGTATCAGTGGCATTTTCCGCAGTTGCATCTGCATCTGGATTATCCAGTAACGAGAGAGATTCTCTCGACGAACTCATTGTTCGTAGCGATAATTAATTCAAAAATAATTTGAATTCGCAATTAAATTTGTAACGAGCATCGGGGATGCCCGTTAGGATCCCCAAAAATAGAATTTAGAGAGAAAGGGAGACAAGTAGGATGCGGGTTAGGTTTAGGGTAAACTAGGAATTCCCCCCTTCGGGGTGGTTTAGAGTAGGTTGGGGTTATGGGGATTTTTATGAGAAGGATAGGGTAAGCCTTCCGGATCGGGTAGGCCCGGCTGAAAAGCCGGCGCTCCAGAAAAAAGGGTTTTTGAGGATTAACTGGTACGGGTGGAAGGCTGTACGGGG
The DNA here is from genome assembly GCF_000806365.1 of Fopius arisanus. NCBI lineage: Eukaryota > Metazoa > Arthropoda > Insecta > Hymenoptera > Braconidae > Fopius > Fopius arisanus. The sequence goes on along the minus strand of NW_011887884.1, from coordinate 19,967 downwards.
TAAAATTAATAATTACTCCGGCGGATTGCCGAAGACTGATTACGGGTGGACGCCCGCTCGGGATAAAATCAGTCGTTATCCCGGCGGATTGCCAAATAAATTACGGGTTAGTAAAATAAAATTAGGCTTAAGAATTAGGAATAAGGGTCTTTTCATCCCGAGAACCCACCAAAACCGATCCTGAAAAAGAAATGAGGATGATAGGTAAATTTTAGGAATGGGGAATTAATTCAAATTTGAATTAATTCCCCCGCGAACGGCTTGGCCCATAATAGGGTAGAGGGATCCACCAATCGACACCCGATCGATTGGCAGGCGTGATTAGGAGGGTCAGCGTCACGCGACACTTACCTCCGAAAATGAGTTACGCCTCGATCGTGAAAGAAAAGACGCGTGAAAAATACAGTGGACACGTAAGAGGGATAGTGCACCATCGAGGACATCCCAGGGCATCCAAGGATACCAGATAATACACAGGATGGTCCAGAAGAGGAAAAGAAAGGCATGCAGGGGATCCAAAGTGAGTTTTACTGTCTTATCTTGGTTATTTTCCCCTTTTTGGCGGCTCCCCAATAATTATTGGCGGTTATGAGATTTTTCCGAGCCATGGAAATGGCATCGGTTGTGTCCCCCAAATTTTGGGTGGTTTTGAAGAGCTTTGTGGAGGGTTTTTCCGAATGACTTTGGCCCGTGTTATCCCCCAGTGCGGTTGGGAGGTTATTGGTGTGATTTTGTGGGATTTCGAGGGTATTTTTGTAGTGATGTTTTGTGAAATTAGCCATGGCCATCGAAAAGGGCCAGTGGTCCTCCCTCGTGGCGCCATCGAGGCAGCCATCGAGCGGCTATGTGCAACAGGTGGGGAATCGCGCATTAAATTTCCTCGTGGTTATTAATTGATCCAACGGGGTGAATTATGTACCCTTATGCCTAAAATTTTGTGGGAATTATGGGGAATAGTGTCCCGAACAATATTGTTCAGAGTTTTCCGGAATCTGTTCAGCGGATTCCGAGTTATGGAATTTTTAATAGAAGTTGAATTTATAGTGGTGGATTTCTCCTCGCTGCTAACTGAGCGGCGAAGCATAGTGGCGTCTCTCTCGCTCTTTCTCTCGCGCGCTCACTCGTAGAGGGTCCGATTCCAGGAAATTATCGATTTCCCGGGCGAAAATAATTTTTCGGTTTTTCCTCAAATTATCGCCGATCGATAATCCTTGAGGCCGCATTCCGATGGGATTATTCTATGTGAATGTGGAATAATCAACAACCTATTTCGGGTTTTCTTGGAGAATTTATTTTTCGCCGCGATTTAATGAGACAATTGAAATTGTATTTAGGATTTTGTGAGAAAACTCATATTTCGCGATAATTGAAGAGGAGAATTAGATTTATATTTGAAAATTTTGCTGGCACGCTGATATTTAGAGAAAGTTAAAATTGCTAATAAAATTTGGAAGCAGAATAGTCCAGTAAATATGTTTATCATTGATTGTTATTCTTGTACTGAATTTTGACCTGCAATAGCGGAACACGCAAGGACAATTTTTGCGTTCATTTATTTCTTGCCTTCTTTTCCCGTATTTAACCAGATTGTTGCAATAACCTTGTTCCCATCTACGATCCACCCCTCTCTCCACAACTGGCGCACTGAGCGACTCCAGGACCGTCACCTTTCCCCAAAAGCCTAATTATCCTTGCTGTTCCCTTCAGGTTTCCTTTTTGATTTTAGAGAATAGTTTTGAGTTAGTGTTTTAGGAGTTTGTTAGTTAGTGTTTTACGATTTTCGATGCAACGAATATCGAGGTTAGTTAAGTTTAGGATTACGGATTTTTCAGGTTTGGTAATTCCGGTGAAAAATAACCTGGCGCCCATTGATTTAAATTTTAGCAGGTTTTATTAGGTTCAGAGGAAGTAGGGCGAAGGGAATGGGCATTTTCCATTAGCAATAGGGTAGGGGTCAAGTAACGCGAAGGGAAAGTAGGCACAAAGGCAGAAAAAATCAATCAGGAAGTCGAAATTGTTCGATAGGCGTGGCTGGAGCATAAGGACTTTCGGTCCATTGATGTTGGGTATTGGAGCACGTGATTTTCCCCACTCCGTGCTGGTTCGTATTCCGAAGCATTCGACATTTTATTCGGTCCTCTGCGATCGATTTTATTTTAAAATAAAGACAATGGAAGCCTCTGGAACGAAATTTTAATTTGGCGTGTGGCTACGCAGAACGAAAGATGATGGTCTTACCCGGTCACTTGACGCGTAATTAAGTCCCTAATACCCGGAAGAATTTTCGAACGTCGCTACGGAACAATAGATGTTGTTTTGGTTCGGAGTCGGACCAGGTCCTCGACGAATTTCATCGGAGAGAACCTGAGGATTAACTCCAAAACGATTTTTCAGGAATTCAAAATAATGGGTTTTCCAAGCGGTGACACTCAACGTAAAAGATTTTCGAAAATTTTCAAAATTGTTATGGCGTTACTAATAGCAAAAGTTCGGCGATTCTCGATCGCAACCAAAAAAAATTATAGGCGTCTTCAAACGTAAAAATGTCTCTCAAAAAAAATTAAACCCGATGGCTCGATAGCAAGAAGGGAACAAATTTGTATGCGCCCAATAAACTCGGGGCCCCACGTCGGGCGCCATTGTAACATGCCCCATTTCACTGTGGATGAAATTAGCCAGTTAACCCGCCCTTTTCCCCTGGAATCTAACATCGTCAAGGTAAAAATCAAAAGTTGGGCGCCAGCCATTTTTTGTTCCTCCGGAAATAACAAACCGGAATGCCTTAATTCTCAAAACGAAAACGAAAACCTGGAGGAATACTATAAAACAACGTCTCAAAAAACAATCTGAGGAAAAGGTGGTATTACCCGCGCTGCTCAGGGGGTCGGTTACGGAGAGAGGGGTGGATCCTGGTGGAAACAAGTTTATTGGGCAAAACTCTAAAATCAATTACTCAAAATCTTTAAATTTAAGAGCAAAACCAAAATTATATTCAATAGGAAGATTATTGATACAAAGTTGAGAGAGAGAGATACAAAATTCGGCATGACGTACGCAGAGACCCAGAAATTTTAATTACTCAAAATCCTAATAATCTCGAATTTGTCCAAAAGGCACAAAAATAAGCTCAGACGAATATTCGCAATTCGCAAGTAACTTGTAGTCCGAACCGGGATGGCGATAATCGCATAATTCAATAAATGGAGCAAAGCCCGAGAAAATAACACCACGATTAATAATTCTCAACCCCCATAAATAAATTTTAAGGCGCAGGGCGCATGGTACCTAAAGTACGGCACTGCTCGACACATTCTACAAGTGAAGGCTCACTGAGTAGTGTTGTGTGGTGATTTCTGGAGTTTCTCAATAATGCACAGGGCGGCGGGTAAGTCTAGATTTAAGGTTAAGAAGGTTAAGAAGGTTAAGAAAAATAAAGACTAGTGGTCTGATGGTGATTCGTGGAGAACTTGAAAATTTAAAATTAATTGATAGTTGTTAGTTAGTAGTAAATCAATGGTAGATGATGAATTTGAATTAGGAGGATAATGAGTTGGTTCATTAGGAGCAAAAAGAATTAAATTTGAGGATGAGGTAAGATTTGCGAGAATTTTACCGGAAGTATTAGGATCAACGGAAGTCCAAGCATTATCTTTAGCATTGAAATCTCCCACTGCTATAGCCGAACAGCCTGGTTTAAGTAAAGTTTTTAATAGTTCGGCGTCCAACGGTATATTCGGGGGATTGTAGATAGAGTATAAGTGGATAGACTGTAACGCGATTTTCGCGTTAATAATAATGGAGAATATTTATTAGGATAAATCACGCTCTCTGCCGCACCGATTGGGTCCGCTAATTCCCTACGCGAGGGGAGTGGAGGCTGTAGTACTGAACCTCAGCTCCCAATGAGACTCCTCTGTCGGAACACTTGGTTCTCTACTCCAGAGAACTGTTCCACGTTAGACGGGGCGGGCATTCAAATGGACATGGGTCCAGATAAGGGGTTAACTGGATAGCCTGGTTGGGGACATTTGAATTCGGCGCGCTCCAGGAAATGTTACCGGCAGGGATATCCTCGTGGATATCGCGGTGGTGATAAGAACCACGGACGATTCTCCACGCACTCCAGCCGCGTGAGTCGGCAGTGCGGAGCAGAGCTACTAGGGAGCACTCTCCACTCCACACGGCAAAGCTGCTCCAGCCCTCTCACGGGCCACTTGGCCCCGGGCTCTGACAGCCCGTAGCTCTCGGTGATTAGCGTGGCTATACAGCCCGCCCAGGGGAAGCTATCTGGGACCGACCAAACTAAAGAACTGTAACCCTCTCTCCATAACCTGGCATACTGAGGGACACAGTGCTCCCGCACGCGTTCTAACTTTAAATCCGCCACTTTGCTATTTCGTGGGAAGTATCCAGAGGTCCTCACTGCGCCCTGGGACAGGGACACTGACGATCTCTGGTCACGCACATGATTTTAACTTATCCGTCTTTCCTAATTGTGCCCTTATCAACTAGGCGGAAACTTATCGGTCTTTCCTAATTGTATCCTTAACAAGTAGGCCGCTCTGTGGTTTGCTATATTACCCACTTAAAATAGCTGGCGCCCTCCTGGTAAATTCGCGGATCCTACGGAACCGGCGAAGGTAACCAATTCCCCGGACTTACGGAACACTCCGGGGAAAACATCGTTACAAGACTTACTGTCGACGAAAATTCCTACTCCTACATATTCCGTGTTCGATTTGATAATGTGTGGGAGAGTATTGTATTTGACTGAAAAGTGAATGGCTATGACACTAAGCTAAAGAAAGCTGTCGAAGTTGGAGTTGAATCAATTAGTTGATGAAGAGATTAGAAGTCGCCCATTTCTGATCTCTATAAGCAATTCCAGAGATCAAGTACTTGGAGAGCAGGTTAAGAAAGAGACTTGAAATCATTGATTGGAAGCTTCCAAAGTTATCTAAATTAGAGCTCTTCTTATTTATTATAACTCTACTCACGGGAGAAGTATTTCTGTTATAATAATTAGATGATTGCTCGCCCCCATCGGTAGTTATTTGGGCAAAATTTTTTTTTTAAATGCGTTTATATCTTCGATACATCTGTGGAAAATTTCGGAAGGCCTTTTTTTGTATGAATATGAATATATATATTTGAATTCTGAAAAAAACTCTAGTTATTTACGTCAACAAATTCTAGTATTAATTTCTGACAATCCTTTAATCTGCATTTCCGCCTAATGTCATAAATCATTTGATAATCGTTTCTGCTGAAAGAAAACTCCAACAAACATTGGACTATAAAAAATTTCATTTCTCTTAAGTACTCTTGTAGCTATTTCCTAGGCCATCTCCCTCTGAAGATGCTTGCGAGATAAGGAAGAATGGAATAAGAAACACTTTTGAGCTTAGTTTTATTATACATTGTAAGAGTATTTTTCCCGGGACAACACCCCGGGATAATCCTCAAACTATTCTGGCTGCCGCCTCTATCGTTCACGATTGGGCGCCAGCCAGGTTTTTCTGGAAAACCTGACGGAAAACCAGCCGCGAAGGAATTTCGTCAACTCCGCGGACTTTCGGTGGCGGGTCTCACAATGCTGAGCCAGCATCAGCATGACACGGTAGAGTGGGCGAGGTTCACCAACGTACGAGTAACTTCAATCACTAACTTCTGCCGTGTTCACGGCATCGTCAACGATATCTCTCGGGGAACGTATCCCTCAGACTCTCGTGGAGGGATATGACCATCCCTCTCACGGGGTACTTTCTCCTCTGGGGTGGCTCAACCCCAGACAAGACACAGATTACCTGCGAATCCTTCTCACCCCGCAGGGCGCCGAACTGCTCGAGGCACATGCGACGTAGGTATCCGGAGACCTTTCTCACCCACCTAACGTCCACCCCAACTCGAGAGCTCGGTAATAGCAATCTCATCGCGAGTCAAAACTAGAGTTACTTCCCATGGAGGCGCTTGTGACCGGACCGACGGGAAACACCTTGAATCCCAGCCTTTAGTCCGCCCCAACACCATGGATTTCGCCCTAGAGATGGATCTCTGTAGCCGCAAACTCTCGTCCATAGCCTCAAAGTAATCCATTTCACTGATCGGGGACACATAAGTGTCCCCTTCTCTCGCTATTCCAAGATTCCTTGGAACCTTCATAATCCCGGCAGGGATTATTGCCACCAACTGATCCCGAGCTCCTAAAACATCCGCTCGAGACCAGCACTCAACGCGAACTGTCCTGAAATCTACCAAGGCCTTCTCCCCCTAGTCTGAGCATCTCAGTGACTGTGGGTCATCCGTTACCCCACAGCCACCAATCAACTCGACGGGATCCCGGGGGCGCTAGTCCTTTCACCTAGCCGTTGGTCCCTGGTCTAAGTCGACGGCGCCCTTCGGAACCACCCAGTTGGAACGCCTGTACGTCGGCCCTGATCTCCCTAACACAGCTGGGTGGATTTCCGAATTGGGAAACAGCTATCGTCAGCGCCATCACAGTGTTCCGAAACATGGTCTCACCCTACCACGTTTCTTCCCACTGTGTGATTGGTCTAATTTACCTTCGGAGCGGCCTGATTGGCCGTCGTCCGATGGTCTATTCATCTTTCGCTCGGCTATTTCAGCCGGCGTTAGATGTCGCTTCCCTTACCTAGTGACTATCCTAGTGATAATCACTAGTAACGCGAAAATCTCGTTACACACCCCTCTCCCTAGGAGAGGTTTCGACCCGAAACCTGTTGGTTTATATCGCTGTCTCCTGGAGAATTTCGGCTCCCTTCTCTTCGGTCGGGGGATCCTCCGATGCTTCCTTATAGGGCTTCATGTCCACTATTGAGGCGCCTTTCGGATTCCGTCCAGCTAAATCAGAGACTTCGTAGAAGTTTCTGGAATGCTTTTTCGTCACCACTAGGGGCCCATTGAATGGTTTATTCAAAGAGGCTGAGCGGTGCTTGGCAGCATTTGACAGCTCGTGGTTTCGAACTAGGACTAGTTCTCCAACCTCGAACTCTCCTTTTCTCCGGCGCAAGTTATATGCTTGTGCCTGTCGGTCGTTGGCTTCTGTTAGGGCGTGCCTAAAAGCCAATCGGAGGGTGTCGTGTCGTTTCATACGCTCTACCCATGCTTCTGTGGGGGTCTCTTCAACCTCCACTTCTCCTTCCAGCTTTCTTCGGAATGAGTTGACTGGTTCCGGCTCTCGTCCAAGGTTGACGAAGGCCGGTGTGGCTTTCAGCGAGCTATGTTGGGCTGTATTGTACGCAAATCTAAATGCGTCCAAGTGACAATCCCATTCTCGGTGATCTGTCTCCACATAAGCTCGTATCATCGCTTTTAGCGAACGGTTCACCCTCTCGGTGGGATTCGCTTGTGGATGATACGGTGGAGTCGTTCGATGCTTCATGTTGGTTGAAGCTGCGAGCTCTTTCAAGTCCTTGTTTACGAACTCGGTACCATTATCGGTCAGCAATTCCCGAGGAGCTCCCCATCGATAGATGATTGTCTCCTCTAATGCTTTCCGGATCGTTGCGCCCGTTGCTTTTCGTAACGGTCGAACTTCTATCCACTTCGTGAAGAAGTCTTGGATAACTAATATATATTGGTTTCCCGTTTTACTGCGTGTAAACGGGCCCATTATATCCGCCGATATCCGTGACCATGGGTGCTCGATGGCTCGAGGTCCCATTGGTCCTATCGGTGTCTTTTGTTGCACTTTGCAGCGCTGACATTCGTGACACGTACTGAGGTACGTCATCACGTCTTCAAACATCGCTGGCCAATAATATTGGGTGGCTAGGCGATGGCAGGTCTTTTCGGCACCTTGGTGTCCGGCCTGTGGGGTATCGTGACACTCACGAATAGCTCCACGACGTAACTCTCGAGGGAGGACTAACTTCCACTCGTTCAGATCGTTATTTCCCACTGAGGCTATTGCTCTTGGCCTCTTGGCTCTCGGTGGTATAACATCCCTTCAGAGATTTTCCAACTTTGGTTTTTGTCTGGAACTCTTTCCACATCTCGACAGCGGCGCAGGTACCATTTATCATTGGTTTCCAGTGCGGCTGTGAGTGACTCTGTCATGGCCTCAGGGACACGTGATAAGGCATCTGGTACGTGGTGTAACGCACCTTTCCGGTGTATGATTTTATAATCGTACTCCATCAGCCTTAGGTTCTACCTCGCGAGTCTTCCAGCGGGATCCTTCATATTATGAAGCCACCGCAGACTGCTGTGATCCGTTATGACCGTGAAGGGATAACCCTCCAGGTAACAACGAAACTTTTCTACGGCCCATACGACCGCTAGACACTCTTGCTCCGTCACCGTATATTTGGTTTCGGGATCCGTCAGGGAACGGCTAGCATAGGCTATTACGCGTTCCTGTTCTTCGTGCACTTGCGTGAGTACGGCTCCCAATCCTACACTACTTGCATCAGTTTGCAGAGTAAAGTGTAAGGAGAAATCCGG
>NW_011887884.1:7424-10151 GCF_000806365.1 Fopius arisanus | reverse complement strand
ATCCCCGCTTTTCCAGCGAAAGTTCGAGATGCCCCGGAGTCCACTAATCCCTGTATCTTTTCCCCGTGGATACTTATATCCACATGGAAGGCTAATGTTTTGCCCTCTTTCATCGCTTGTCTGAGGGCCTCCCAACTTGGGATTTCCTCCTGCGAGATACTTTTCCAAGGGTCCGTCAGGTAGGAACTGAGGCTTTCGCCTTTTACCTCGTCCCTTGGCTCCTTGACTGGAGTTGCCGTTGGCGTTGTCGGCCTTGGCACTCGCTCCTCAGTCTCTGGGAGTTTTTCCTCCTCTACGACTGTTATTTCCGAGGTCTCCGGCAGCGTAATCTGAGTGTCTACGCGGCCGACTTCACGTTTCCCGGATTGCATCTAGGGCACTGGGGAAAGTGGACATTCTTTCTGCCACATACGTAGCAGAAAACCGTCCTGGCTTCTGTGCATAGGCGCCAGGAGTGTCCTCTCTGGTCGCAATTATGGCACTTTAATCCAGCTGGGTTTGGTCGACTGGCGCCGGGTCTGGCATAGCCAGTACCTCCACCCCTCCCTGAAGAGGCACCGCGACTTTTCAAGGCGTGTGCCACTTCTAACTCTTCGAAGAAGAAATTCGCCTCTTCGTCTCCCTCGAACGTTTCTGGGTCGGTTTCTTGGTGAGTCACCGCCCTGATGGCCGTTCTGTTCGGATTTCTCTGTGTTTTATTACTTCGGTACGCGAAGCTGGGACAGAGAGATTCCTCTGGCTACCTAGGGGGCTGCCATTTCTTGGCGCTTGCGTACAGGGTTTCGTGTCGCATCGCGTGTCTTTCCAGGGCTTTTGTCGTTGTATTGGCACCGAGATTGAATCCTATTCGGAACTTGGGTAACGTATTATGGTACATATACATTAACCTCTGTTGTTCCGGCCATGGTGGATCCGTTCGGGCGAAGAGTCCCTTTAGATTAGCCACAAATTGGGCTACGGGCTCGTCTTCGCCTTGGCGACGGCTTGCAATCTCTTCGTGGAGGGCTACCTGGTAGTCCAACTCCCCGAAGTTTTCTCTGAAGGCGTAACATGCGTCTTCCCACGAGTATACTTCCACCTGGCTGTACCACGTGAGTGCGTGTCCGCCCAAGCAACCTCTCAATACCCCTAATAAATCCGTTTCCCGGATTCTGAGGGTTTTCATGGCATCGTCGACTCGGGATATGAAATCTTCCACATCCTCGCTCGGTCCTCCTGAGAACTGAACCCCCCATTTTTTCAAGGCCTCCAGAGCATTTTGGGTGTTCAAGTAGTTCTCCCTTCGTGGGCGATATTCGCACTCACTTGCTTCATCCGACGAATATCTCTGCCTCCTCGGAGGTGCAGGGTTTCGTTCGTTGAAGGCTGGTCTTCCCCTGGCGGGAATGTGCCGATGCCTTTCCCTTTCTTGCTCGTTTACGAGTCCGTCATCGTTATTTCACGTTGGGCCTATCCGCCCGCGGAGTTCTCTATCGAGGCGTTGCACTTGAGCCAATAATTCGGCTGCTGTTGGTGTCGCCTTCGTGATTTTTACCCCGGGAATATCTTCCGTGGGTGTCACGGCGCCGCTAGCATTCCTGCTGCTACGACCGCTTCCATTTTTGCTCCCTGGCGGTCTCCCTCGTGGTCGAGGGGCGGAATTTTCATCCCGGATCGCGAGGGTGCGAGCCTGTTCTACGAGTACTCGTGTCTGCTCCAGGAGGGTTTTCAGCGCTGTGGCACTGGCATCCTCCTTCTTCAAAGTTTTTGCTGGAAGTTTCTTTCCTTGCGCAACTTTCTTTTTGGCTGACAGTTGTTTTTGGCTGTCAAGCCCCTCCTCCTCGGATTTCTGCTCGCATTCGGAGGAGTCCTCCTCGGTTTCACTGCTTCCTCGTCGCTCGTCGTGACGATCGTTACCCCGAGAGTTGCCCGAACTTCCGGCTTCCTCTAGAGGATATCTCCTCGGGTTGGTACCCTCTGGGTCTACCATCTCCGTTTCTTCTCCCTTAGGCGATTTCTCCACCTTTGATGGATCAACTTTTGGTGCCATTTTTGGTCCCCAATGCTTTTCGCGTTTCGCAGACGTATTACTTCACGCGTCTCTCGACAAAAAAAAGAATAACTTCTGCCCGTTTGCGGCTCTTTTATACCGTTTTGCGGGTGGAATTTATCCCCTCTGCTTCTTTTTGCCAGTAGCGCCACCTTAGCTACGTTTCTGCTCGATTAGGGGTGATTTTTCCTTTTCGTTGGCGATCGGATAAGGTTTTTATTATTTTTTCCTATCCGTGCGCCTTCGGATCTTTGAATTGTGTCCTTTCGGCGACCTCTCTCGAATTCATTTTACTTGAATTCGTTCAATTCAATTTTTAAGTTCCAATTTGAACCTGGTGGTTCCATCTCTCGGTATCTTCCGTGGGAAGCGTTACCATATGATGGCTTTTCCACCTGTCGGTAATCATCTTCGGCCGATAATTCAGGTTTATTTATTATCGACCGCGATCTGGGCCACTTTTCAGTCGGTAATCGAGTTTTCCTCCTTACCGACTGTCAGGTGTGTCCGGTATCTTACCGACGGTTGGCCGAGTGCGGTACCGACGGTAGGTTTTACTTATGGGGAGACGCTAGATGGCGCCTGCTACCCGCAATCGTGCTTAACCACCTGTTGTGGTTTCAGCACGTGCTAAAATATTTAATTCTTTTATATTTTTTTTTTTGTTTGTTCGCTTTCGGAGTTGTCCAGACTCCTAC
>NW_011887884.1:4542-7214 GCF_000806365.1 Fopius arisanus | reverse complement strand
TCCACGGGCGTTACTTTTCACCCTTTGTGTGGACTCTTCAATCCACGGGCGTTACTTTTCACCCTTTGTGTGGACTCTTCAATCCACGGGCGTTATTTTTCCCCCTTTCGGGGGTGGGAGAGGATTAGTGTGGTCTTTTCAGACCACTCATCTCTAGCCCCTGCTCAGCCCTAAAAAAAACATCTCTGAAAAAAAAAGCATCAAAAAAAAATTCCCAAAAAAAAATGGCCGCTTAGGTTCCACCAGTCTGACTCAGACTGGTTTCTCCTCTTTTCCCGTGGATGGAGTTTCCTCCATTTTCTCCACTGGATTAAGAGTGAGTTGTTGAGCCTTTCGGCGCAACTTCCTCAGCTCTTTTCTCCTCGTCCTAGCCTCCTCCGACCTCCTGGAGGTTTTCGGAGTCCTGGACGTCTCCGGTTTCTCGGGGGTTGGCTTCCTCTCTGCCTTTTCCCGCTGCTGGAGTTTCCGGGCCTGGCCCATCGCCTTGAGGATGTCCCGAGGGACATTCCTCCCGAACTCCGGGATCCAGGGCCCACGCGCTTTCCTCTGCTTCTCGCAGACTGGGCAGTCCCTCCGCTCTTTACCCGGCCTTCCACACCCCCTACAGTAGGTGGTGGGCGGTTCCGGGCACTCCTTTCCGTTATGTCCGGGCTTGCGACAATTCCAGCATAATCTGGCTGGCGCAAGTCCGGTACGGCTTCTTTTTCTCGCTGGCTCATCCTCGGGGTGAGGCTCGGGGGTGAGCTGCGATTTTCTGGGGACACTCTCACTGTCCCCAGGAGTCTTCCTCTTCGGGATTCTCGTCCCGGAGGACGATCCCGACGGCCCTTCGCCACCATGTTGCAACAACTGGTGCCGCAACAAGGCCTCTTCTCCCAAGGACTTCTCAGTCCTTGGGCGGGGAGTTTTCTTCCCCGTCGGCTTCGCTTTTTCCCTCTTTTTCTTCAGGGTCGTCTCCGTCCTCGGGACCTCCGAGGACTGCGACGTTCCCTGGGGAAGAAGAGGTAAAATTTTCTCTGCTACCTTGCCTAGTAGCTGTGGATTACGCGTAAGCGCCTCCACAAGCGACTGCAGCAAGGCAGCATCATCTACCTCAGGGGAGGGGACCTTCCCCGTCTCCTCGGCCCGCTTCCCTGCACCCGGAAGTGGACCCTGCTCCGCTGGGGTGGTTGTCACGGAGGGTGGTGGTGTGATCACCGTGGTGGTGACCTCCTCCGCGATGGCCACATCCATTGGTTCCTCCTCCTCGTTGCTTCTCAGCAACTCTTGCAGAGACTCATATTCGAGCTCCGACAAATCCCGATCTGGAAGGTGTAATTCCATGAGTTCGGGTATGATTAAGTCGGCGTCACTCAAGGGTGATTCCGACTCAATATTCACTTTTCCCGTGACAGGTGAAACCATGTCACGGGTATTAGTTATCTCTTTCGAGACAAACATACCTTTTTGGGCTGTCTCAGCAGTTTCCACCGCCTTCTGCACCAACTGTTCGAGGGTAGCGTCCTTCGACATCTTTTTGGGCACAACGACACCAAACTTTTCTCACTAAGAGCACTAATAAATTTCGTCCGCTCGGGATGACGCTCGGAACGAAAAAGAATGTGTCTCGTGGCTATCTCACAGGACTTTCCGGAAATCCTGAGTGGGGGGCATAAGGGCTGATCTCAATTAAATAGATCGCCACAGGTGGTTCCCCCCAGTGTCACTTGACCGATATTTAGATATCGGCGCGCTCTTTAAATGCCTTTGATTGATCTGTCAATCATTTGGCATTTAAACTTTTCACCCCCCAAATAGTGACCCGTCATGTGGAGTCCTCTGGTGGATGAAAAGATTACTAGTCATTAACGTCATCGGTAATGTCGCTCACTCCGGGCACTTCTGTTATCCCTGGAGTGTCCTTTTCCGTCGGATGGCGCCACCAACACGAAATTCATGTATCTCTTCGGCGGTTCCGACGGGGAATTAAAAAAAAATTATCGTCTTGTCGTGGAAAACGTCCGGGACCTCCTTTTCGGCAGAAAACGCGGTCCATCCTCGGAGAAAGGGTTTTCGCCCCTTACTCACGAACTGGTCGATTTCCCTGTGGGAAAGAGACCTCCAACTCTCCCGCACGACTCTCCCCCGGGTGATGAGGAGAGCGATGTACCAGATCGCTGGAAAAATCCCTTCCTCCCGGAAAATGAACTATTCAAAGGGTGATATCTATTATATTTAAATAATAAATTTCCTTTACGGGTTACTCAAAAGTAACGACTCTCTTCCCAGTGCTGGGGTGAGTTCTTCTCCACGATCCTTTCTGAGAAAATCCTCCCGCGCCGTCCAGGCCATTCTCCCCCGGGTGATGAGGAGAATAACCCTTTAGGCGCGTAAAACTCTCCCCAAAAGTTCCATGGACTACGTTTCAGCAGAGTTTCCGTCGAAATTCCCTGTTCGTTATCAAATGGATAACGGCTTCTTGTTTTTTTTTTTCTAGGCCATACTTTTGTTACTCTTTTTTGGCGGGCCCCACGTCGGGCGCCATTTTGTAAGAGTATTTTTCCCGGGTCAACACCCCGGGATAATCCTCAAACTATTCTGGCTGCCGCCTCTATCGTTCACGATTGGGCGCCAGCCAGGTTTTTCTGGAAAACCTGACGGAAAACCAGCCGCGAAGGAATTTCGTCAACTCC
>NW_011887884.1:0-3457 GCF_000806365.1 Fopius arisanus | reverse complement strand
GCTCGGCTATTTCAGCCGGCGTTAGATGTCGCTTCCCTTACCTAGTGACTATCCTAGTGATAATCACTAGTAACGAGAAAATCTCGTTACAACATTCAGCAGCCAATTGATTAACTGACGTCAACCTAAACTTGTGACAACGGAGAAAGGGTACATTTTAATTTTATAAATTTCTTTCCTACATTGCATTCAAAGAGATTTTATAATTATGAGAGGTATTGAATTTTTTTCAATAGGATGTCTTCATAAAAACGTTAGAACCGGTGCGTTATGGTTCATGCTCCTCTCGACACTCAGGCTCCCTGCTTATGCTTCTCTCGACAGCTCGATAACATCTGTGCTCATGGATCCTAATGATGACGACTCTTTACTCAAAAATCTACATCACCCTCGTTGTCAGCCTCGGTAATGTTATTTTATGTGAGTCTCGTTCAACATTTGTGAAGTGTTAAACTAGTGTTAGGACTGATGAGGATGGCAGTCGATGGATATGTGAAGATATCATATTACATGCATTTTGTTCCCATTCAATAACGAGATGGCATTTAGTTTCTGGTGAATACCCTCTTCTCTGAGTCAGATGAATAAATTTAGAAGAAGACCTTAAGGTATTGTAATATCTTATGACAATTTTTTTTATAATATATGGATACTAACGAATCATAGGTTTAAAGGAACCAAATAAGTAAATCCTCGGAGTGACCATTAGTAACTGTTTTGAGATGTAATATTCTTGTCAAAAAAAAAGAGTCAGTGTTTTCAAAAAGTTTGGACTCCATGTGCAAGCAAAAGATATATTTTCTAACACAGCCGCTACCCCTTATAACATTAAATGAGATTGCCAGATCACGTTTTGTGCCTTCTATTTTTTTTTCACTACCGTTTTCGGTAGCTAAAGGAAGCCTGAAATCCGATGAAAATGTTCATCTTTCTTTTAAGCTTCAAATATTCATAAAAAAACTGGATAAACCTGATCGAAGTCACTGTAGTACTAAACATCATATGGTTCTACATGGTTTCTGAATTTGTCGTTAATTTCTCGGTTTTATACTTTTCGTCGACAAGCTTTGGCGAGATTTATGATGACGAAAGAAACTGTTGGAATCTATCAACTCGAATATTACCAAGTCTATCAACAGGAATAAATCTGTCCAAAACAAATGATTTAATTGCGATTCAAAGCCCGAACGTAATACGCTCCTATTAATATTCTCGTATGGAATTGAAGCTTTTGTTTTTATTTGAAGCACAATGCGTTCGTAATCCTATTCATTCAGTCAAATATTGTAGGGCAACATGACTTCCGACTTTTTTTTATTCCTTCTAATACTACATTGAATGTCGCACCGCGTGATAGATCATTTTGGGCTCAAATTTTTTTATTCCACTTCATTATGTTCCCAAGAATTTATAGTTACAAGAATTTCAAAACAATTTTTGGTGCAAATTTTTTAAAAACTACGGTCTTTTACCTCAATTGCATAACAAAACTTCAGAGTTGAAGCATACCATACTCCCGTAGTCACTTATCGATGCCGAAAATATCATCATGGACTGAAGATTCAAATCTACACGATATGTTGTTGAGTACATGCTAACTACATGTTACAATTGATTTGATTCTATTTAAAATACACGTACACAATCTACAAGTAACTGGGCCTGTTTCTCACTCATTTCCTTCAACCTAATAAATTTTTTCAGACAATTTTAAATTTTTCTCGATGTCTGGGTACAAGTATTGGATACCGTTACCTATATATACCATTTAGTGAAATGTTTCATATACATTTTTTTAGAAATAAAAAAAGATTGTTAATTTGTTTATAGAGTTGCTCTGACAATGAGGTCTAGGGACCATCGTAGAGATGAGGTATTGCACACCTGCCAGCTTGATGTGAGCTCGAAAATCATCCAATTATTCCCATATCAAATTGGATGGTAACTATCAAGAATGTTTAAATTTGTAAAATAATCTTATGTGATTTTGAATCAGTCAGAACCGGATCGCGGATGCTTGCTGTTCACATTTTTATCTCAACAATATTGGGATCAATTTGTGCAGAATTTTCCAAGAATATCTGGTCAATCGTTTGTGGAGCTGACGAAATTTCATAGAGGAGCTTCTGCTAAAATTTCCTCTTTTTCTTATATATGATAGTCTCTTTAAGCACCGTCGAACTCGAAAACAAATTAGCCTGGCTCTTTCCTATTCTTTAATTTCTTTTACTCGTATAACTCACTGATAATAGCACATTAGATAATTGAATCTAAGTATCCTATAAGTATCCTCAAACTGTTTGTAAAAATAAAATGTTCATGAATCTATGTTTATAATCATGACGCAAATTTTTGGAACTTCACTAGTATTGTCATCACGTTTGAATTCCAATCCGGAAATCATGAGATAATATACCTTGCATGATGTCGATCTCTTGATTGATTAATTGAAGTTGCACTGAAATTTTTGGAAATTTCGAATTCCAAATGAGAGTCTCGTAATCCTTATCATTTTGTATTCATCCACTTCCATTGAAAACAGTGCAGAATAATCTGAAGTATGAAAATACGAAGTTTAACTACCCGTGTGAATGTGTGCATGTTCACCTGGTGATGAACTTATAGAAAATTGGGTAATTATAGGACTAAAATTGTATTGAAAAAACTAAAATTTCGTCAAATTATAGGTATAAATGACCATTAACTCTCGGCTGAAGTTCATCTCATTTCGTTCAGTGTTTTGGGAGAAATCGCGATTTGTTTTCAAATCGCGTCTGGCAGATATCTTGGAAACGATTTCACCGACTTCAATATTTTTTCTTTAAAATACACGTTTTTATGTATCTATTGCAAGGAATTGAAACATGTACCGACTTGTCCAAAGTCTTTGAGATATTTTCTTGATTTTCTCTCATAATGCTTGTGAGTACTTCATTGGCGTAACCATTAATAAACGAACTTAAAATTTAAAATGAAGTTTCCCTTTCACACTTCAATATTTGATTTCAAGAAGGAACTTGTAACGAGATTTTCTCGTTACTAGGGAATATCACTAGTATAATAACTGGGTGAAATGAACGACATCTAACGCCGGCTGAAATAGCCGAGCGAAAGATGAATAGACCATCGGACGACGGCCAATGAGGCCGCTCCGAAGGTAAATTAGACCAATCACACAGTGGGAAGAAACGTGGTAGGGTGAGACCATGTTTCGGAACACTGTGATGGCGCTGACGATAGCTGTTTCCCAATTCGGAAATCCACCCAGCTGTGTTAGGGAGATCAGGGCCGACGTACAGGCGTTCCGACTGGGTGGTTCCGAAGGGCGCCGTCGACTTAGACGAGGGACCAACGGCTAGGTGAAAGGACTAGCGCCCCCGGGATCCCGTCGAGTTGATTGGTGGCTGTGGGGTAACGGATGACCCACAGTCGCTGAGATGCTCAGACTAGGGGGAGA
>NW_011887883.1:239256-242039 GCF_000806365.1 Fopius arisanus | reverse complement strand
CTATGGCCCCACCGCTTACACACGTCGGAGCCGTGCTACTCCGGCAGGTGTGGTGGTGGGGCCATAGCGTCCCTGGGTGGGGGGCGCCGTAGTGGTTCTTACACTACTTAAGTATCCTAAACAACAGCACGATATGATGATTAGGAATCATTTAAGAACACTTGGTCGGTTGCTGAAGGAGATGAAAGAATTAGATCCAACTATCACTGACATCAAGTCAATTTATCATCCCAAATTGCACAAAACAATGATCAAAGCCGTGAAACAACTGGCCGGATTCAATGAAGAAACAGGCGAAATTAAAATCCCCTCCCTCGTTGTCAGTATTGGCATTTACATTAAAGCACTTGGCGAGTTATTGAAGCTCCATTCAATTGAAAATGATGACGATGTGCGATAGAAGTCTGTGGAAAAATATCTATTTCTCCATATGTCTCAGTATAGTATCTCTGCTAACAGAGTTGCTCTTGAAGAACAGACGAAGAAGCATCATTCCTTGAAGAAGCCCTTACCGACAAGTAATGACATCAAGAAACTATCTTCGTATGTTACTGCAGAGAGGAATAAAGCATATTACAACCTACAGAAGAAATATTCTTATGAGGAATGGTTGCACCTTGCTCAGTACAGTCTAATATCCATTCAAGTATTCAATCGGTGTCGCGCTGGCAAGATCGAACGAGCCACGATCAATGATTTGAAACAACTTGAAAAAACTGACAAGGATTCTAATCTTGAAGCGTATGAGCATTTCACGGAAGATCAGAAGAAGCACGCCACACTGGACACCAGATTTGTGATAACGGGAAAGCTGGGTTGTGACATTCCTGTGCTACTTGACATTATGATGGAAGAAAGTTTGAGTTTGCTTCTTCAACATCGTCAACCCGCTAAGGTTCCAGCGGAAAATCCGTACATTTTTAGTCTGCCGGGACTCGATGATGGTCGCTTCAAGCATGTATAAGCATGTGATCTCATGAGACAATATTGAACAGAGTGTGGAGCTGAGCATCCTGATCGACCTCGTGGTACTGGTCTAAGAAAGCACATGGCTACTGCCTGTGCAGCCCAAAAAGTTAATAAGAATGACATAGTCGATATTGCTAATTTTATGAGTCATGAAGAAGCTATCCACAGAACACACTACAGCCAATCGTCCAGCGAGACATCATTGAAGTTTCTAACCTTCTACGCTCTGCCATCGGTCTGGAGGAGAATGAAATCCAGCCTACTGATGACAATGATGAAGAAAGTGATCCTCCAGCACACATTTCTAATGTTGCTCAGTCACCATCAACCGTTCCTCAAGGTAAGAAGTCAAGGAATCATCTTTCCAGGTCTGTTGCTCATCCACGAACATCCAAGACTCCTGGAGTTGAAGAAGAAGAAAAAACGGATGAAGAAGGAGCAAGTGGTGATGATAGTGAATCTGTTCCTCAGAGAAGCTTACATAATTCCCAGGCGACAAAAATACCACATAAGAGGAGAGTGATTCAAACATCGCATGCAGATACCTCTGATTCAGATGACTCCTCTGATTCACCACCAAAGAAGTCCAGAAAAAAAGTCAGCGAAAGTTAATAAGGGAAGGAATAAGATCACGGAAGGACACCAGAAGGAGAAAAAAATCAAGAGACGTTGGTCCCAAACAGAGAAAGACGCAGCTATTCACGGGTTTCGAACTATGATTCAGAAAGGTCAACTGCCTTCAACGTGTGAGATTAGGGAATTACTACGAAGAAATCCATTTGTTAACCGTACTGTTGATCAAATACGCACATGGGCCTCACATGAAAAGAAGAAATGCAACATGGGTCATTTGGACTGAAATATGATCTCATAAACCATCACTTATATTAATAACAACAATATGAATATGTTTTGGCCGAAATAACTGCCAGTTTTGTGACTCTAACAATTATAAAGTTACCTATTTTATTACTTTAATTACATGACATAAGTTGACTATTATATTATAATACAACAAATATTTTCAGTTGAATAGAGGTCCGGATTCAATAGTTTCAGATGGATCATTAGAGTTTATCCGGAAATTTTTTTCTTCTTCTATTCAAACCAGCAAAATTCATTTTTTATTCAATCATTTTTATTCTTTCATTTTGTTTTTTTTTTTTTCAATATTAGATTCATGACAAATATGTTCAAGCTATTGTACTAAGAAAAGAAAGAAGACTTTATATGAGATATACTGCTTACGGGCTGAAAAAGCATTCCATTTATAATGTACTGGTACATTCCATTCCAATCTAATACTTTTTTCACTCAATTTCAATGAGAAATTACGATTAGATATGTGTTGTAAAGATAAAAATTTATAATTTTGATTTTTCATAGACCTTCATCGAAAGATGTCCGTATATATTGATTTGTCGATGCAAAAATCTACGTTTGTAGTTTTTTTTTAAATAAGTTACGTATTCTTTTCAATTCAAATATTCTTGTGTTTTTAATTTCTAAACGAAAAATTTCAATACTTAAAATTATGTGATTATAAACTTTCCAAGATGTGAAGATTTATTATAGACCCGAGCGGTTGGGTTCGATGATAGGGATAGATCACTTGTAGATAATTAGAAATGAATATCTCTCAGGGAGATTCAACTTTTTAACGATTAAATGATTTATTCAATAAATATAGTCTTTGATTAATGCCGTAAATATCAGGCAATATGAATTACAAGAAAAGTGACTTAACGAATAATCGGATTACTAACTGTCTGTGTCTAACAACCTGACTAACTGACCCAGTGGCAACGAACTCA
>NW_011887883.1:235810-239036 GCF_000806365.1 Fopius arisanus | reverse complement strand
ATTACATGTTTTTAATAATATGTGCCACTTCGCGTGTCCTCATATTATGAGAAATTACTTAATACTATTTCTTAATTAATTGTATTTCTGGGGCATAACATCCCTCCCTGCCAGGGAAGAAAATTTCTACACTAGAAATTTTCTATTCAACCCGAAATACTGATCCAGTACAAATAATACAATGTTAATGTCTTTGCAAGTTACTTAAGATGGTAAAAGAATCTCTGGACTAAAATGTCAAAGTTTCTCTTGCCGATGTAGGACCGACCTTAACCCTGCGGTTTTCGAGAATATCATTGTCGTGTGCAGTAAAGCCCTTAGAAGTTATAATTCTGGTACTCGCAAGCTCGATGAGGCATGCTTCATTCCTTAATTTTATCTTATACACACAGAAACTGACAGATGTCCCCAAAACATAAAAATGCTCATAACTCGCGAAATATTGATTTTATCGCAAAAAAAACTCTTGCAGTTTTTTTCTTGTAATTGGACGGGGCATCGATTCCCGAGGTCAAATTTCCAAAATTTCAATTAGGATGGCCTGTGCCCTGAAGGGCGCATCTGTAAATTTATTGATATTGATATGGGATGAGTTCTACGGCATCCCAAAGTCAGTCGTCGCCCTTTTAGGCCAAGGTTTTCGACACCAGCAGTAAAGGGCAAACCCTGGGACAACTGCGACTAGCACCATTACTCCGATAAATATTGATGAAGGATGAGTGAAGAATTCTCGATAGTCAAAATTCTTCTGCACCCTGTCCAGGTTTTCCTTCTCCGCTTGCAGCTGAACTTGAAGCCCTTCCAGTTCCTTGATGTTCTCAACAACGTTCGGTAACTGGATGTCACTTATGCTCCAGTTTTGTTTGTTTAGTCTAGCGATCATGGTGTCATCCAATGTCAAATTTAATTTCGGATGAACATAAGTATTGATGGTTATTTCATGTGTTTTTCGACCTCTGATAGTGAAATCCGAGGCGACGATCTCACAAAAATTATCAACTCTTAAAATCCCCGAATCTTCTAAGACATCTCTAACTTCTTTGTCGCCACAGTTTGCTACTATTCCTTCAGGCTCTGGAGCTATGTAAAACCATATGTTGTTTTTCCTCATTTGATTAGAGTAAGCCCTTGAAGCCTCACGTGCTTCGCTTTACAGGTACGAGGCATTTTTTCTGGACTCATGTACATTTGTACTTCACATGGACTGTTTTTTCCTATTTTTTGGATAGGAAGAGTCTCAGTGCATAGATATTGTCCACTTATTTGTTTGCCGTTTTTGAATTGTTCACCGGTCATTGGCACGAACTGTTGCGTTGGCCCGTGTATAACCAGAAATTCATTCGGCACCTCCAAGTATGAGTGATATTCCTTCGTTGCCCGAACCGGAATGCCATGTGTCAGCAAAACATCGAACACGTGAAAGTTGATCAGCGGTATTTCTATCATGGTCACAATTTTTAATTCAAATGCACTGTAACGTGACATTTTCTCGGGGAATGGAAAATGCCCATTACCGTCGCCCTACTTCCCCTAAGCCTAATAAACCTGCTAAAATTGAATCAAATGGGCGCCAGGTAATTTTTAACCGGAATTACCAAACCGGAAAATTCTGTAATCCTAAACTTAACTAATCTCGATATTCGTTTGATCGACAATCGTACCTCGAAATCCTAAAATCTTAACTCAAACTTACTCTCTAAAATCCAAAAAAGGGAATCCAAAAGGGAACGGAACGGATAGCTAGGCTTTCGGGGAAAGGTGACGGTCCTCGGGTCGCCCAGTATGCCTGTTGTTGAGAGAGGGGTGGATTATAGATGGGAACAAGGTTATTAAAAAAATCGGAAAAAATATAAGAGGGATTCGAGAAAAGAAAATAACTCCACAATTGTCCTTACGTGTTTCGCTATTGATAACCAAAAAAAACTTAGTACAAGAAAAATAATTGACTATAGTAGATTTACGTAACTGATTTCATCTCCAAATTTTATTATCATTTTAATTATTTTGAAATATCATTAATATTTTAATTGGCTCGGAATATACATTCCCCCCAAACAAAATCCCAGCGAAATTCTTAATTAACCCACAATACCCAAACTAACGCCGTTGAAATGTGGACTCGAGGATCATCGATCGACGATAATCCGAGGAATATTTAATAAACTCAAGGAAAACAAAACAAAAGAAAAGGCAAAAAATAACTATAAACCCCTGGGGCTCGAACCCACGCCGCCTCAGAATTCAAGAGTGAGAGAGAGAGAGAGAGAGAGAGCGCGTTACGCCTCACCGCTCGGTTAACGGTGAGTGATAATCCACCATCGGAAATTTACATGCCTTAAAAATTCAAAATCTCAAAATCCACCTGATGGATTTCGGAAAACCCTGAGCAATACAGCTCGGAACATTATCCCCAACATCCTCACAAAATCCTACACGTAAAAATCGGTAATTACCCACTCTAGGCCAATTAATAGCCACGTGGAATATTAATGCGTAGATCACACTTGTTGCACGTGCCACTCGATGGTTGTCTCGATAACGCCATGAGGGAAAACCACTGGCACTTTGTTGGCTGTGAAATTTCACACACAAATTCTATCCCCAAAATAACCCGTAAAATCCCAAAAATCCTCACTAACAACCTACCAACCGCACTGGGGGAAAACACACGCCGAATCTGTTTGGAAAATCATCCCACAATTCCTCAAAAACACCACCCAGTTTCGGGGGAACAGCCGACGCCACTTCCATGACTCGGAAAAATTCATCACCGCCAATTAATTATTGGGGAGCCGCCAAAAAGGGGAAAAATCTTTAAATAGTGCCGTAAAAACTGTAATGATTTTTCCTCTATCGCCTCAGCGAATACTCGAAACCCTAACCCAATTTTATCGATATCCGAAAACACGGCCGAAACCATTACCTTCGTTCTCGCAATTCCGACGACTCTGGAACGACAAAACCATAAAAACCTATACGAAACTCCGGGGGTAATCAGCAGCTCATTCTACTCCTTAAAATGTGTTTAGGGCGCCAGCCGATTTTTAACTACGCGGAATCGACGAACCGCAACCGTAACTCTAACCGTATTCGAAACTCAATTGTTCACTGATCATCCCCAGAATTTCCTATCAACAGAAGCTAAACCTCGAGTCGTGGAGGTACGAGGGTACGGGACTGCTCGGTTGCTCAGTGTGCGGGTCGTGGAGAGAGGGGTGGATTCGTG
>NW_011887883.1:231125-233510 GCF_000806365.1 Fopius arisanus | reverse complement strand
CTACTTATTACTTTAATGATTATTTTAGCGCAGCGAGTCTGGAGAAAATCAGAGAAGGTAACAGGTAGCTGTCTCCGAGAGGAGATTAGGTAGCAGGTAGCTAGTTGGTTGGGGATTTTCAAGGTAGTTTTTCCCGGATTTTGTTTAGATAGCCGGTAGCTTGTCGCAGGTTTTACTAAGGTAGCAGATAGCTGATAGAAGAGATCTCGGGACCGTTTTGATCAAATTTTGTGGTTCTCTCTCGCCCTTAAGCTAGGCAATTACCCTACAGCAATACAGGTGACGGATTCGCCGGGAATTTCGTCACAAAACTCACTGTAGATTTTCTTGCTGCTCTCTTCTTCTTTTTCAGGACCATCCCGGTGCAGCAATGTTCTCCTCGTGTTCGGGGTATCTCTCGGGAGGTCCTAATCTGAGTCCCTGGCTCTCACTGTTCACTTGTGTGTGTCGTATTTCACGGTTAACGCGTAACTGATTTTCGGAGGTCAGTGTCGCGTTACGCTGACCCCCTAATCACGCCTACCAATCGATCCGGTGTCGATTGGTGGATCCCTCTACCGTATTCTGGGTCAAGCCATTCGCGGGGGAATTAATTCAAATTGGAATTAATTCCCCAATCCTAAAATTTTTCTATCGTCCTCGTTTCTTTTTCCGGATCGGTTCTCCGGGATTCTCGGATTAAAGACCCTTATTTCTAAATCATAACCCTAATTTTATTTTCCTAACCCTTAATTAATTTGGCAATCCGCCGGGATAACGACTGATTTTATCACGAGCGGCCTTCCACCCGTATTCGGTCTTGGCAATTCGTAGGGGTAGTGACTGAATCTGCCCCGTACGACCTTCCACCCGTAATCAGTCTTTGGCAATCCGTCGGGTTTGTTAATATTTTTACCCCGTACGGCCTTCCACCCGTACCAATTTGTCCCCGAACCCTTTTTCCTAGAGCGCCGGCTTTTTAGCCGGACCTACCCGACCCGGAGGGCTTACTCTCCCATCCTCTAAAAATCCCTCTATCCTGTACCTACTCTAAACCACTCCGAAAGGCGGGAAAACCCTAATATCAAATAACCACCACCCATTTCACTCATTTCTAACCCACCCCGGAGGGGGAAATGAACGATTATTTTAACTCTCACATAATTTCGTATCCCTGAGCTCTCTCCCTCTCTTTATTAATCATTTTGGGAAAAACTAACGGGCATCCCCGATGCTCGGTACAGCACGTACACCAATGGTTGGAATCTCCTCAACCATATATATTCCTCCTCTATTTAAGTCAAGAGGAAAACTGAACCCCTTTGGTAATACAGCTGTCTTGAGTAGGTTTACTAATTCGTGTTCCGTGAATATTTCTGTGCTCAACAACATTCCCTTAGAACCAGTTAGAAGTTTCTTTATCTTCGCAGCATCACTGATTACTTCGGTATATATGGCCTGTATGATCATGAAGTGCTCATCTATCAGTTGCCGATGCGCTAATTGTTTATTTTCGCTGTTTATCTCTGTAAGTGATTTGATCATTATATTTTCATTTCTATGAAACATGGCTTCCGTCCGGGCTAATTGAAGAAGTGTGCAATTGACGATTTCCAGTGTTTCCGGGAACGGGCCAATGACCCTTTTACTCCGCTTTCTAGATGCAAAAGTCTCTCATTGATTTCCTTGGCATCTTGAGCACCCATAGTCCCAATTAATGATTTTGCTACGGAACCCAGACCGTCAATGAGTCCTCGGCGTTTCTTATTAATTTTTAAGCCAAGTAATTCATCAATGGTATCTGCTGTTTCCGTAAAACTAGCAATCCATTGATCGACGATGAGATCAAAGTTATGTCCCCATGGACCTGTTCTAAAGCAAAGAACTTTTGTGTAGTTTAGATGGTTTCCAAGTTGATTAGCTTTTCTCTGCCATGGTGCGATATCCGTAGTTGCAGCCATAGACCAAACCTGGTTGCTCAAATGTACTTTCCCAATTGTTTCAAAATAAATTCCTGGAGTGTGGACAAACTTCTCAACTATATGTCCCTTCCCCTGTATCATAACCATCATGCTTCCGAGCATGAGCAGGTGAAAAAAAATAATTGCAAAATTGAATGGTGTAACACTGAATGTTCTTGAACTTGAGTTTCTGCGTGTAAGTTCCTCATTGCCTTGAAATTTTTGTTGACGTAGATATTGGCTATATAAAACTCGTTTTCCCCAACTTGTCACAGTGTATTTCAAATTCCGAAGCCATAAGTTAGTGAGAACCCATAACGTTAACATGAGTTCAAAGAGTGATTCAAAATGCGAGTCCGTAGGTCGTACTGAGCGTTTCACTCGAAGATGTTCAAACTGTGATAAACTTGGACATCTTGCATCCGACTGTTTTCCTGCCTGTGTG
>NW_011887883.1:228727-230090 GCF_000806365.1 Fopius arisanus | reverse complement strand
GAAATCATCGTAAGAATACGTCAGACGGGGTGGCTGCTTGATGGCTGTCGGTAATTCAGCTCGCCTTCCAAAAATTAACTCGAAAGGTGTGACTTTCGTAGCTGTATGGGGAGTTGTGTGATATGCGAACATAGCATAAGGTAACCACATGTCCTAGTCTGTCTGATCGTCCTCAATAAAGCCCCTTAAATACTCAGCTAGAGTGCGATATGACCTCTCTACAATGCCATTTGTTTGTGGATGATAAGCTGTGGTCTGTATTTTCTTTATCCTGAGAAGTTTGCATACATTTTTGAAAACTTCGCCCTAGAAATTTGGTCCTTGGTCCGTGAGTAATTTTTGTGGCGTTCCATATTCACAAATTATTGTTTCTGCAAAAGCACGACTAATAGTATTAGCTTCTTGGCCCGCAACAGGGATAGCCTTGCTGAATTTTGCCAGTGCATCCTGAAACGTTAGAATGTATTTTTTTCTTGAGATCGTGACGGGCAATGGACCTACTCTATCCATAGCACACTGCTCAAACGCTACGGCAGGATTTTTTCCAATTATCATTGGGACTTTCGTGACTTTTCCCGGCTTATTTAGTTGACATTCCTTACAGCTCCCGACGTAGTCCTGTACATCAGGTTTCATCCCTTTCCAGAAGTATTTTTGTTTAATTCTGGTGTACATTCGTTTTATACCTGGGTGACTAGAAATCGGTGTATCATGATATTCCTTCAATATGGTCGGAATGTCTTCGTCAGCAGGTGTAATGACCTCATCGACGGAGTCAGAAATATTTACTTCTTTTTTCTTTGCTTGTGTTCGAGTTACGATGTTAATGCGGCTCAAAGCGTCAGCGTTGGTATTGAATTTACCAGGTTTATGTACCGCCTCGTATTCATACTCCTCTAGTAGTATTCTCCAATGGATGAGCCTTGATCGTGGGCCCTTGACGTTGAAGATCCACCTCAAGGGCCTATGATCTGTTACAACAGTGAATTTCCGACCATATAAGTAGGGTCTAAAGTGCTTAACACCCCATACTACGGCCAATAATTCCTTTTCTATTGTACTGTAGCTTTGCTCAGCCTTGTTGAGAGTTCGACTAGCGTAGGCAATTGGTAGATCCTTACCTATTTCTCCTTGTGATATTACAGCTCCTATAGCCTTGTTCGACGCGTCTGTAGTAAGCAGAAATTCTTTTTCAAAGTTTGGATACTGCAATATTGGTGCAGTGATCAGACATTTCTTAAGACTTTCAAAGGCATTTTGTTCTCTTTCCCCCCAATTCCATTTTATTTCCTTCTTTAATAACTCAGAAAGAGGTTTAGCAATTTTTGAAAAATCCTTGATGAATTTCCTGTAGTACCCTGCC
>NW_011887883.1:222986-226782 GCF_000806365.1 Fopius arisanus | reverse complement strand
TAAATTTAATATAATTTATTAAATTTTAAATGATTTTTTTTATATAAATTTTTAGACTTTTTTCTATCTTCTTTTTGAAATTCTATATATGTATATATTACATTGGAAATATATGAATATATATATATTCCAATGATAACACCCCATACGTAGACGATTTGGCGCGCATAGCGCGCCATATACGCTAGTGATTTAAATTATTTTGCTTATTATTTGAACCATCTGGTTTAATCAATGCTGCTGGAATTTTTTGTGACTCAGCAATTGCTCTCATGCCCTGAATATCTGCAATATTTACACACAACTCACTTACATCTTTTGCAAGGTGACCTCCTTGTCCACAGTTGAAGCAGGTTCCGATAGACTGTTTACCCATAGAATTCCTGTTTCCTCCAGTTCAGTGTCTTTGCGTATTTAAAATTCCTTCTATTTTTCCCTTATCACGGCCAGAAATGGTTTTCTCTAATTCTATAGCCCCTGCACATGCATCATGAAGAGTTTTGAAGTTATTAGCACGCACTAGAATCTGCAATTGTCCTCGTAACCCTTGTTCAAACATTAGTTTAGCAAGAGTCATCATGAGCTTTTTAGAGGCTAATTTTTCTTGTTCAGTGAATTCACTGTGCAGACTGAGTAGCCCATTCAAGAAGTCAACACTGACCTCCTCTTTGCGTGCTACGTATTTAGCGACATCTTCATTTTCTCTTTGCTGTAATTTGCTGAATTCAGCCTGAAGTCCCACGAGACCTTGGTTTTCCCGAAGAGTGATTCTAATTCAGCCTTCAATTGTTCAAATGATGAAATAGTTCTATATTTCATCTGTTTCATGGCATAACCTTCTAATTTACTCCCTAGAATTCCTTCTAGGAGAAGGATTCGAAGCTCTGGATATACTAGTTTCCTAGCGCTCTCGACTGACTGCAAAAAACAATGTAATTTATCTGCATTTTCTCCACCGAAATTACGTACCCCCTTTAAATCAAGATGTACTTTCACAGATTCGCGATTTCTCCAATTATTTTCCTGTGTCCAGGCATCTTCTAGTAGTTCTTTGTAATCATTTCGTTCCTGCTCCACCTCTTGTCGGTGTAATCGCTCAATTTCTAGGTTGTGTCCCATTTCTTCAATTTTCTTGTGTAATTCGGCCACATTGTTGCGAAGATTATCAAAATGTCGAGGTGGTCGTTCCGCCGATTGTTTCACATCAGGTTGTATTTCACGATTTTCACTACCAGGATTAGGAATGAAACTCCCTGCCCTTATTGAGCCTGCACGAAAAAACACATTAGGTGTAGAAAACGACTGAAGAGGTGTATTGTCCTTTCCTACTTCTTCTTCTTCCCCCTCCTGAAGTTCCTCGATCACGTCGAAGGGATTTCCAGGCACCTCTTGTGAAGGATCCGCTAGTCGAGGTTGTCCAGTTCCTTCGTTAATACTGGAAAGAGCTCTTAATTCTCTCCTTCGCGTACTATTTGCAAACCCAGCTCCAGGTAGTTCATCTGGCAAAACGTCGTCATTTTCCTGATGAATGTCGGCCTCAACCTGCAGCTGATTATCGGCGGTGAGCATACCGTGATGGAGTGATTGCCTATAACTCCGTTGCAGATTAACATTTATATTAATGTTTCCATCTGAATTGAATAAATTTCTTTTCACTCCGCGTGTTGTGAATGAATACGAATCAAATTCAGATTGCTCTGGTCGACTACCATCTCTATTAGTCGACATGGTTGATTATTAACTCTTGGTCAAATAAAATAATCTTACTTGAATTGTAGCTACTCCTTGACTGTAACCCTCTTTGCCAGGGTAAGTCCTCTGTACTAGCCCTTTTGATACACTAAAGTAGTAGGGTAGGTTTCCTCAGTTTGTTCTACTAGCCCTTTTAATAGACTGAAGTAGTAGGGTAGGTTTATGAAAAATCCTCAAAAATAATGTTTGGCTGGTTTACCTTAAAGTAATCTTCTCTCGCCCTCGAGGATCAAAAGTGGTTGCGACGACGGTCAGTGTAGATTCAGGTAGTTCAATGCTCCGGATATTATCTCGTTCTTATCGTGAAGTGATAGACAGTGGTTGATCAGGCCCCCGTCTTCCCAAAATTGCGCTGCCACCAAAATGTTATAGACCCGAGCGGTTGGGTTCGATGATAGGGATAGATCACTTGTAGATAATTAGAAATGAATATCTCTCAGGGAGATTCAACTTTTTAACGATTGAACGATTTATTCAACAATTATAGTTTTTGATTAATGCCGTAAATATCAGGCAATATGAATTACAAGAAAAGTGACGTAAGGAATAATCGGATTACTAATTGCCTGTGTCTGACAACCTGACTAACTGACCCAGTGGCAACGAACTCATGAGCTTATATTTCGTCGTGGATTCGATTGCAAGAGGTGTTCTATCTTTGTTTTACACCTGGAGAGACATCGGGTGACGTCCCAGGTGTACGTAAAGGCCATAGCCGTTGATGGGGCGAAGTGCTGACACTGCACCCCAGTGATCTACATTATGACGAATATATGTGGACTTATTCCACAAATATTCGGGATAGTTTATATTTCAACATTGTCTGATTCGACATTACATGTTTTTGATAATATGTGCCACTTCGCGTGTCCTCATATTATGAGAAATTACTTAATACTATTTATTAATTAATTGTATTTCTGGGGCATAACAGATTACTTGTTTAAGAGCATCATCAGAACATCCTTTTAGAACTACTATAAATTTTTGGGCCTTCGCAATATTTTACTCAACATTACTTTGTCCAATTTAAATAAGTTTTCCGTGGGCACATTCACAAGATTAGCGATTTCATTTCTCATAAGTATTCGGACAAGATTTTATCAAAGTGGAGGATTTTTTTCAAAAGTAATGCCGTAAAAATTTCCGGGTATATGCGTAATAGACAGGTCAATTCCGACTTGAAAGATGACCAGTCGTGCAATGAACATTTTCATGACGTCATCAAACTGACTTATTACTATGAAAGAAGAAGCAGTGATGGTTTCAGTGACGTGTAATTGAAAGACCCTGAAGACAGTTTCGTGACGCATGGGAAAATTTTTGGAAGACTCACCGCTATATATCAAAGTCATCAATGAGTCCACTTCATGGCAAGATGGATATTATAATGAGGCTGTGAAAATGTCCGTTTGACGTAGTGTGTCCTCAACCATTACTGCTGAAGAAAACCCTTATATATAACTAGAAATGATTTCAATCACTGTCATGAAAAGGGCCAATTGTGCTTAAAGGTTATCGGTGACGGTCATCAAAACGTCCAAAAGTCACGGAAATGAACACATAATATGCAACAAGTCGCCAAACAGCCCGATACTCAATATATATATAGATCTATATTTTATTGATTTATTAATTTTTTTTATTTTTATTTTTTTTCTTTTTCAATAGACTCATTTCTCTTTTGCAGATCTCTGAGTTCCGGGAAACCCGTTGGTTTAATGCCTTTGTGGGCTACCTGAATGAGGCTGGGGAAGTTCCCTCCTTTTTGGCGGAATGGGCCCAGTCTCACTCTGAGACCATTGAACAGGCCCTGCAAATTCTTTCGCCGGCTGACCCTTTTCGTTTTGAGGCTGATGAGCGGCGACGGGAAGCATTCCTACAGCAGCAATTGGAGATGCAATTTATTCGTAGGCCACGAGATTTACAACGCCTCCTACAGGAAGAGAGGATGTTGGCTTAGGTAGGTCAGGAAAAGGGTGTGTTGTTATTATTATTATTATTATTATTATTATTTTATACTAATCCCTGCCCCTCCCCCCCA
>NW_011887883.1:194430-222946 GCF_000806365.1 Fopius arisanus | reverse complement strand
CCACCCTCATTTTTTTAATAGTGGGTCGTGAAGCTTCCTTTAGCTGGATTAATTAATCGATTATTATCCATTACGAGTATTATCCATTTTTACAAACGACAAGGACGATTACCGAAAAATTTAAGGAATGTACTTACTCGCTTAAGTGTTGGGGAGAAAGATAGAGAACTGGCAGGGATACTTGGTATACATGAGCAAGCACAAAGATTTAAAATCACTAAAGAACAATTTGAGGCCTGGTCAGAAGATGTTCAAGTTCTTTTTCCTGGAGAAAGCAAATTAATCTACTACAGACCCTACAACTCTAAACTAATCACTGTGAGGTCCCCTGATGGCCAAATTTCGACTCGGAGGAAAAGTATAATACAAGAGGAACGCTATACGAGCGAGTTATGTATTTATTGGACAAATTGACCAAACAAGGACTACTTGCAGCAGCAGAAGTAGACCAAATTCCCGAAGTAGCTGAACACGTTGTTCAACGTGATAATAACGAAGGTGAAGAGTGTGCTAACTAGCTAGCTGTAAATGTTGGTCCACCAGACAGAGTCAGAGAGGTCTGGAGGACGTCTTACCCAATGCGACATGACATACTAGAGAGAAACATCGAGGTACACGATTACTTTAAGCGATTTCCTGTTCTGAAAACAGTGCTGGGAGGTCAAGGAGATCAAGGAAGAAAGATCATCATCCAGGCTGATTGTTCTCAATTGATGGGCGCTGATGTTGCTTATTATCAAGCATATTCTACTCTGTCACAACACAACCAGGACTCAGTTATTTGTCATCTTTTGCCTTACTTACTAAAGCCCCCACGACGCAGAGTTCAGGCAAAGAAAATCTCGGTTCGAGAAAAGCAAGCAGCTTTTATAATTCGTGCTGAAACTCCTGTAGATATTGTCAGAGCCATACAGTCACAGAGACAGGCTTGTATTCAGGCAGGGACGATACTACAACCAATGTCTGTCGTTGTTGGTCCAATCCAAAACCCAGAAGCCTTCTATGTATTATAACGTGGTGTTTTACCCCGTTACTAGTTTTCGACCGTTTCGCGATTATAGAGACTTCCACCAGACGGGAAGTCACTTTCAGTGGCGAGAGTTTTTTGAAAAAAAAAAAATTATATAGGTTTGATTTATTCTATTTTGATTTATTTTGAATGGATTCACGCGCCACCGCGTTCTCAATCCGAGGACATCGCCAAGGATCGCTGGGACTCCAAGAGACGTCATTGAACTCCAGATTTTCTGTGGATAATCGAATTTTTGATGTGGTCGACAATGGAGCCACAATCCAGCTGAGAATTATGAAGGAAGTAACGCAGTTTTCTGAACACGAGGCGGATTGACAATTAATCAAAAATAGGATAACAATTATTAGAGGAGAGTTACTATTCTCTCGAGGTAGTTTGTAACGCGGAAGATTATTTTATATTTATTAGGCAGCGCTGAGGATTTAATATCATTTGTGATAATCAAGTAAAATGATATTAAGCATCACAAAAATTTGTAGCGCATGCGTGCAAAAAAAAAATATTATCTGTATCGCGCATGGCCATTTGATTGGGATTGGTGGATGATGACGTTGTTATCCCCCCCAATCATATAATCGATCGCGTTACCTACCTGTTGCCAATTCACGTACGTTTGAGAAATTACTTCCTGTTTGGTGGATACGAGAGCGGACCTGCTGTCAATTTTTGTTGTGCAGAGCACGCCAGAAATTTATCAAAGGACGCCATTTCACCCGATTATTTATGTTGAAGCTGTGGAGCATTTTGAACGGAGTTGAGGTAATTTTTGGAGGTTTCGGGTGATCGTGGTGGCCATTTCTTTTGTGTTTTGAAGAATGTGTTAAATACTGTGGGCAGAGATTCTATTTTTTTTGTTGGTGTTACGTACACCTGTGTCCTGTGGACCATTTGTTGGATTATTCTTTCAGAGAATCTCTGGCCACTTCTTTCAGTGATTTTGATTCTCTCTCTCTCTCATCCGAAAATTGGGTTAAATTTAGTTTATGTAAAATTTTGTTAGCTACGAATTTTACTGAAGTTTTGCGATTTCTGTTTGATGAGTTTGTGTCGCAAAACCTGTTACTCTCGCCAGTGAATTTAATTTCAATTTATCAGTTTCAAGGTCTCGTGACCTGCGAATTATTCTACCTCTAGTTTTTGTATTTATTTTGTGTATGTTTGATTGCTCGAGGTCACGTAGACTTATCGATTTTTCGCGTTACTGTTAAGAGTCATTGAATTAATGTGACAATTTCTTGTAAAGTATTTCTGATAAAACTTTTGACTTCTCCGACTGCTAACAATTGAGTTTTGTAACTCAGTTGTTTTCCGTTAACTTTTCTTTAGTTTTGTTGATAATAACAACTCGAGTCTCGTGACTCAGTTGTTTGATATTTTAATTAATTCTGACTTCTGTGACTATTTTATTATTTATTAATTTATTTATTTTGCAAATTTCTAGACTTCAGAAAAATCTGTATAAACCTAATCAGACGATTTGACTTGACCGATTAATTTAAATGTTCTGTAACGCGTAGTCGATTTAAGGGGATTTTATTTTATTAATTTTTTTTATGTATCGAGACTGATTATTTTTTATTAAATATTGTTCTCCCCGACAATTCTTATTTTATTTATTTATTTTTTTGCTGAGGATCCCAGTTTCATCCTCTTTCAGCTTCCGATTATTTAAATCTCTACGAAACGAGCTACAGGAGTTATTGAAGCTGAGAGTGGAGAAGGATTTTGTTCACGGTGGTCATTCCGTTTTTAATGACCTGGCGCCTGACTAAATTTTCTGATTTTATTTTTGGGGTGTTTTGGTGCCAGAGGGCGGTCTAATGGACGAAGGGTTCCGTGAACCGTCGAAAATTACGTCGCAGTATATATACATCACTCAATTGATAATCCAACGATTTATCAAACACTCACAATCTTGGAAGCTCTGGCTTTGACCATCAAAATTAATTTTGCATTGAAGTGTTCATTTGCGTTGAGAGCTTAGTCATTTTGGACTTTTATTCAAAGATCGTTTTTTAATATTGAGCGGCCTTCGGATTCCTGCAGTCGAGATACATATGCACTGATAGCTAGAATATCTAATGAAATTGCGCATGACGAAAATAGAAGCCCTAACCCAGAGTAAATAATAGAAAGATGCTTAATTGCCAAGCATGTGACCTACAGTTCCAGGGAGCGGCACAATTCCTTCGACATATACGCTTAATTCATGATAATTCAACTTTTTTTGCGTGTGGTGGAGAAAACTGTCTGAGATTTTTTAAATCCATTAGTTCACTTCGTTCTCATTTGAAAAGAAAACACCAAGATGCCCTCGATAATCTTCCCACCCCACCCCCCTCCAAAAAAAAAGTTACAAGACTCCGCTGAAAAGACTGTTCAAAATAATGAATTTATTATACCATCCACAAGTGCATGTGACGATTCAGTTGTAAAAGCTCTTAAAATAGTGACTGTTAATAATTCGGCTGTAGCACCATCAAATGCATCTTTATTATCTGATAATTCACGTGACCAGTACATCAAATTTGCTGCGAAAATTTTTCATTATCCAGATGTCTGTAAAAGTCGTGGATTAGAGATAATCAAGGATGTTCGAAGCCTGCTCCAAAATATTTTGCTTCATACTACGGACTAAATTACCAATGCATTGCAAATAGAATGTCCAGGAATGAACCAAGTACTCCAGACAGAACTTATGCCACATATTAATAACGTTATTAATAGCGTTAATAATTCATTCGATGGATTACAAACCAAACACTGCCTCCTTTCCGAATTTCGCAAATAAAAAAATTAAATCCCACCTGAATCCTATGCGTCGGAGAATAGACCAGATTATCCAGCCAAAAATGAAACAAATGAGTTGAAAACGCTCCCAGTAACGGCTCAATTTATTTCTCTACGTTCAGTCTTTCAGAATTTTTTTCAACAAAAATCAATTCTTGAAGAGACATTAAATTATAAATTCACTGCAGAATGATACAAGTATCATTGAAAATTTTTTACAAGCAGAATTTTGGCAAGAACTCTCCCAAAATGATGAACATAAATTGGTCCTCCCATTGTTCCTTTACTATGACGACTATGAGACTAACAATCTCTTGGGCAGTCACCGGGGAATATCGAAATGCGGAGCTATCTACGTCTCAATTCCATGCCTTCCTCCTAAATATCAGTCAAAACTTGATAACATTTTTTTATTTGTTTTGTTCAATACTATGGATCTGAAGCTCTTCAAAAATCAAATAATTTTATCAAAAGTTAAAGATGAGTTAAATTTTCTGGAGACGACCGGAATAACCGTTGAAAGTTCCGGGGAAAGTAAAACAATTTATTTTCGATTAGCATTAGTTCTTGGTGATAATCTTGGCATTCATACTCTCTTAGGATTCAGAGAGTGTTTCAATAGCTCAAAATTTTGTTGTTTCTGTCTAATCGTTCATTCTGATATTAACTCAGTTTTGTCAGAGCATTTATGTACTGTACGTACTGAAGAAAATTACGCGGTAGATGTCCTGAAGAATAATCCCAAAGAGACAGAAATAATGGTGAAGTGTATCTTACAAGGCATTGGGGGCTTCCACCCATGTAAAAATTTATATGTCGACATTCTCCATGATCTTCTAGAAGGCGTATGTCGATATGATCTTGCCCTCATTCTCAGGAACTTCATTAAAAAAAAATTTTGCATTCCTGCACATTTGAATAAATTGCTCAGAGGCTGTTTTTATGGATCAGTAGCGAATAAACCCCCTGAAATCCTTTTGCATCACGTGAAAGACAAAATTATGATGAGCGCTGCCGAAATGCTGACTTTAGTGACACACTTGCCAATCATAATCAATCATTTAATTATATGGCAGGTCTCGTTCTCAAAGATAATTATTGTAGTCATGCTTGTCATGCCTTATATCACAACGTTCAAAGCTAAAAATTTGAATTTTTTTTTGGCGCTGTCCGCCATTTCATCCCTATGTGTCACTTTCCACCACCTTCATTGTTTCGTTGTGCCGACCCAGTAAGAGGTATTGCCCATTTATTCCATACGAAATTTGGGAGTCGGCGTCCATACGAGGCTGACATGCACAACAAGTGCTTCAATACCTTTCCATAGTGGATTTTCTCTCGGTTCATCTCTCCATAGTGGTTTTTTGTCTCAAAATTACAGATAATGAGAATAAAGAGAACGTCCCGGAAGTAGCTGCAAACGCCACATCCGAAACGAACAAGAGAGATCACCCCATCGATCCGGTGACAGACACAACTGAAAAGGATAACATCCTTAACGCTCTAGGAGTAGACTTAAATGAATCAAAATTCAAAAAAGTCATTTTTCACACTGAATTGAAAAATACCTGGTCCCAGAGAAAAAAAAGAATGAATTCTTGGAGTCATACAACCGAAAAGGAGATTTGTTCACAGAGGCTCCCAAGGTGAATGTGGAGATACTTCCTTTTCTCTCTGAAGTGGCCAAAAAGCGTGACCAGCATTTTTGAGAGACACAAAATTGTATCGGTTCAGCGTTGATTGCAGTAGGTGGTGCAATTTCCATGCTCATCGACCCCCCAGATGATGGACTAGATGAGAACGCCTTCACGGATTATTTGAGCCATGTTGGACAGCTATTAACAGACGTATTCTTCCAACAGTCTGTTGCTCGAAAGTCGTTCATCACCCCTCAACTCAATAAATCAATAAAACCGGCTGTTGAGGCTATGATTTCGGACGAATGGCTCTACGGAAACGATCTAAAAGATAAAGTTAAGGATGTCAAAGAAATCGCCAAAGCTTGTGAACAGATTAAGGAAAAACCCCAACCAAAAACTGTCATGAAATCACAGGCTCAGGGAAACTCAAGGTACCCGTCTGCGAGCTTTCGTCAGACGGGGTATCAACAGAAATCTCGGAAGTTCCAGTTCAAGAAGAGGTCGAGTCAAGGTGCACCCTCAAGCTCAACCAAAACGAGCTCTCGGACGACGACCCAATCTTCATCAAAGAAGTAACACAGGTGCGGAAACCCGCTGGACGGCTGCGCTTCTTTCCAGATATCTGGCGAAAAATCACATCCGACAAATATATCTTAAGTTATTTGGAGGGATATCGAATTCCATTCACTCATAAACCCTTTCAGTCGAATCCTCCAAAGGCACATGCCTTTTCTAACAAAGAGGTAGAGCCATTGCGAATAGAAATTGACAAATTATTATCAAAAGGAGCCATTGAAAAATGTACTCCGTGCGAGGATCAATTCATCTCCTCTTACTTCCTTGTCCCAAAGCCTGATGGATCGTACCGTTTTATTTTTAATTTGAAAAACCTTAACAAATTCATTGATGCTCCGCATTTCAAAC
Organism: Fopius arisanus; assembly: GCF_000806365.1. NCBI lineage: Eukaryota > Metazoa > Arthropoda > Insecta > Hymenoptera > Braconidae > Fopius > Fopius arisanus. The sequence continues at coordinate 216,559 of NW_011887883.1, read as the reverse complement.
TCGAAGTTATAAAGGCCGCTATGGATCTCTTATCACCCAACGATTTCATGGGAACGGTGGATCTTCAAGATGCCTACTTCGTAGTACCCATTTATAAACGTCACAGAAAATTTCTCAGGTTTGAGTTTGAAGGAAAAATTTTTGAGTTCACATGTCTTCCGTTTTGTCTCTGCGCTAGTCCCTACATTTTCACCAAAATAATGAAACCTGTAGTCAATGAATTGAGATTGAAGGGTTTTTTGTTAGTATTGTATCTAGATGATTTTTTATTCATCCACAGTGCAAAAAACACATGTGAATTGCAGATATCTGAAGCCTTGAAACTTCTAGAAGATTTAGGATTCTTAATTAATTGGGAAAAACGTTCAATTATTGCAAAACAAAAATGCAAATACTTCGGTTTCGTGATTAACTCGATAGATTACTCACTAAATTTAACGGACAAAGAGATGAAACAAATATCCACTTTGGCTTCTTCGTTTCAAATAGGAAAAAGTTATAAAATTTGTGATTTTGCCAAATTTTTAGGTGTCATAACCGCAGCCTGCCCAGCCACAGCTTATGGATTCATCCATTGCAAGAGCCTAGAGCGACAGAAATTTCTCGCCCTCAAGTTTAACGGTGGGGACTACGAAGCAAGTTTATACATAAGAAATTGTATGCTGAAAGACCTTAATTGGTGGAAACAGAACGCCAACATTGGCCGTAATCCAATTAGAAAAAATAAATTCAGTATAGAAATTTTCTCAGATGCTTCATTGCCAGGCTGGGGATGTTGCTCTAATAATATATCTGCTCACGGTTTTTGGGACGAGGAAGAGAAAAATAAGCACATAAATTACCTGGAATTGCTTGCCGCCTTTTTTGCATTAAAATGTTTTGCATCCGATTTATACAAATGCGAAATTTTGCTCCGACTGGACAATACAACAGCAATTTCTTACATAAACAGAGCGGGTGGCGTGCAATTCCCACATTTGAGTGGTTTGGCTAGGAATATTTGGGAGTGGTGCGAAATCCGAAATCTGTGGTAAAAGGCTTCTTACATTAGTTCAGCGAGTCATGCTGATGCTGATAAGGCTTCACGCTCTGTAAAGGTCGAGACTGAATGGGAAATTTCTCAATTTTATTTTGAGATGATTGAAAAACGTTTCGGATGGTTTTCAGTAGATTTATTCGCCTCCAGAATTAATAAAAAATGTAAAAAATTTTATTCTCGTTTTCCGGATCCTGAGGCTCATTCAGTCGACGCCTTCACTGTTAACTGGAACACTGAGTTCTTTTATGCGTTCCCTCCATTTTCAATGATTCTCCGCACATTGAGAAAAATTATAAATGACAAAGCCACAGGTGTACTTGTAGTACCACTATGGCCAACGCAGCCATGGTATCCTCATTTCCGATCTCTTCTCACTGAATTACCTATAACTTTCTCGCCTGATAACTGTTTATTAAAATCTCCTTATAGGGACGAGATACACCCATTGGCCTCCCGCCTTTCCCTGGTGGCAGGGAAATTGTCCGTTCGGCGTTCTTAAGAAGAGGAGTTCCGGAAGACTCCTTAGATGTCATGGTCAACTCCGTCACCAACTCAACTCTCAAGCAATATAATTGCAGTCTTAAGCACTGGTGGGACTATGTGCATAAAAATAATCTAGACATTCATGATACAAATTCTTCAGGAATTATTGCGTTTTTGACATTTCAACTTCACATGGGGGCTAGTTATCGTACACTGAACACAGCGCGGTCAGCAATTTCTCTGATTTCGGTCTCTAACACTAATAGGGATGGTTTAATTACACGTTTTATATCACACGTGCGTGTAATTCCCCAATTCCGTTACTGTTTTCCGTGGTAGAAACGCAAGATTCTACACGACGCTCCTTACAGTCACGTAAACAGTCGATTCCGCGTGGCGTTCGTGATTATGACACAGTTTGGATATTATCCACGGGAATTCACAGTTCTACCTCTCGCCTATCGGTATCAAACACGAGGACATTCCTCGAGGCGCTATCTCACTGGAAACATGTGAATCGTTCCGCGCTCCCCCAACACTAAATGCCGGTCAACTCATAACCTCCTCATCCATCGACCCGCAATGTGAAACTTAACACAGTTAATTTCGAGTTAATACCGAAGCTCAGGTGTTCAAGGATAAAAAATGACTGAAACATTCGAAGAACTCATGAACAGTGACGATGACTTACTGTTCCATGAGTCGATTTTCCTCAATCCCGATGAAAATGAAGACGATGGTGATTGCAACGAGCAAACTGACATCCCACCAACACAAGGTACTAGAGGATCATCAATTGATCTTGATGAATTTACTGAAGCAGAAATTTATCAAAAGATTTCGAACGAGCCGGCGACATCAGATGGTATCCCTCTCCATATTCGTCAAGCTGCTGATAAGGTGAGAGCGAAATTGCTGCCAAAGAAATCAGCCAAAACCTACGTCAGTACTTTCAAAGTTTTTGAATTGTGGATGGCTGAGAATGACCTTACTGCCAAAGATATAACTCAGGATGTTATGTTGGCTTACTTTGAGGAACTGAAAGTGAAGAAAAAATACAAACCAACTACCATGTGGGCCACATATTCGAAGTTGAGGAGCATCATCAACACCAGATACAACATTAATATACATCAGTTCGCACAATTGATTCAGTTCTTGAAGAATGAGAAAAAAGGTTTCAGAAGTGTCCAAGCCCTGGCCCTCTCAGAAGAACAAGTGACTCAATTCATAGAGACTGCTCCTGATGATTCATTTTTGGACATGGAGGTACAAATTCATTGGATATTTTGAAGTCTAGACCGAACCAGTAAACATTCCGTTGTTTCAGGTGATTTTGATTGTGGCAATTTTTGGGGCGTGCCGAAAATGCGAATTGAAGAACCTGGAGGTTACTGACGTGACTGACAAAGGGAACTATTTGCAGGTGAATCTGGACGAAACGAAAACTGACAAACCTCGATCCTTCGTAATTATCGAGCCATTTTATGCTGAAGTGACAAAATACATGGATCTTCGCCCCGAGAGGTGCAAAGTCCCTGACTTTTTCTTAAACTATCAGCATAAAAAATGTACCCAACAGCCAATCGGTATTAACAAATTTGGCCTCGTGACAAAGAAGATTGCCAATTTTTTAAATTTGCCCAACCCTCACCGCTACACCTCCCATTGTCTTCGTCACAGTTCTGCAACGATCTTTGCAAATACTGGAGCAAGTGATGTACAACTGAAACAGCTTGGTGGCTGGCAATCCACTGAAATCGCTCACAGTTACGTTCAGAACTCTACCTTCAGCAAAAAAAAGATTGCGGAACGTATCTCAAAGAGTCTCATCACTGCATCTGGCAGATCTACTTCGAGGACTCATGACAACTCTGCGAGTACTTGTGGATTCAAATCAACTGTGCTCAATGCTCAAAAAGCATCTGAAACCAATGCACATCACTCTCCAATCACTTCGCCTTCGAAAACAAAAGCAAATACGGTTTCAGGCAACATTTCAAGATCTGCAACTCATGTTGGTCAAGACAAAGAGAACATAAATATCTCAGACCTTTTGGGCAAGCTGGATGATTCAAAATCCATTCACTTCAATTTTTTCAACTGCCCTAACCTGACGATTAACGTGAATAAGAAAGAAAACACATAGTGAAGTTCATAATCATATTTATCTTTTTTCAACATTCCCAAAAACGAAAAGAAACTAAAGATACTATTACTTTATGATAACGTTTTGTTTAAAATGTTTATTAAAAAATAAGAGTTAATGTATCAATATTTTATGAGATAAATAAAGAATGCCAATGATTAGTACACGTTTTTAGTTGAGAATAATAAGAATTACTCAAAATGGAACGAGAAATATAACGAAATGAAGTATACACGCACTTGTGATATAAACTAGTATATGCAACTTGTGTCGCTATCTTGATAATACACTCGCGCAGAGGGCAGCACTCGCCTTCGGCTCGTGCTGCCTTTGCGCTCGTGTATAATCGTCAAGTTGCTACACTTGTTGCATAATATACTATTATGAAAGGTGTTTATAAACAAAAACCGACCACGCCCAGATATACTACAACTTGGGACGTCACACCAGTCCTGAATTATTTGAATAAATTATATCCTCTGAAGGGCTTCAAACTGAAAGATGCCGCTGAAAAGGTGGTGACATTGCTAGCTCTGACAACAGCGCAAAGGCTTCAAACCCTGAGTGTCATAAACATTGGCAATATTTCAGTTTCTGATACTAGTATAAGTATTAAAATTACAGATCCTCTCAAAACGTCATGTCCAGGATCTTTTCAGCCTGACTTGATCTTACCTTTCTTCAGAGAGAAACCAGGATTATGTGTGTCATCATCTATTTTAGAGTATATGGACATTACCAAAGAATTACGAAATCCGGAATTAAAAAAGCTATTCATTACAACCAAAAAGCCATTTACAGCAGTATGTGCACAAATTTGGGTCATTGGGTCAAATCTCTTTTGGGCAAAGCAGGAGTTGATATTAAATCATTCTCTGCTTATAGCACTAGGCACGCTGCAGTGTCTGCTGCTCATCAGAGAGGCGTTGACATTACCGTTATTGGACGTACTGCTGGATGGTCGACCGGGTCTGAAATGTTTTCCAAATTTTATACTAGGCCCATCCAGTCCCGCAATGACCAATTTGCGTGTGCAATCTTGGGTAAAAAATAAGTTAGCTCTATAAGTACTGGAACAGCTGTACAAATTTAGACTTGAAAATATATAATGTCATTCACTAAAAATGCATTATCTCGAATTATCGCAGACTTTAAAAAACTACAATAATTATCATTGAGAACGAGAGTTGCAATATAATTGAAAGATCAAACGAGATCAAACGAAGTTTGATCAAAATTATATGAAAAGTCTCGTTCGAAGATGATAATTCTCCCAACCCGATTATTCCCAAAAAAAAAAAAAAAAATTAAAACATCCCATTATCATATTCGGATTATGGCGATAATTCAAAAATTCGTTACACCAAAACAATATAAAGGTGGTGGAAAGTGACACATAGGGATGAAATGGCGGACAGCGCCAAAAAAATTCAAATTTTTAGCTTTGAACGTTGTGATATAAAGCATGATAAGCATGACTACAATAATTATCATCTTCAAACGAGACTTTTCATATAATTTTGATCAAACTTCGCCCGCCTTCGGCGGGCTCTTTCATTTCCACGGGAGGATGAAGTCTGGCAGATACTCCTCTCATTGTGTAAAATAATTAACATTGTGACAAGTCCAAACGTTCCACAAAATGAACACATTGTTTTCGGTATCCTCATCACAGAATATCTTTAATTATTGACAACATATTTTCCCCTGTCTCTCAAACCAAAACACCATTACTTGGTACATTATGCAAGGGTATTGCGCCTTTGTGGACCACTCGGAAAAATCTCCACTTTCCGATACGAGGCTAAACATCCACAAGGAAAAATAACATCTCGTGTTGCTATTAACCGTGTCAATGTCTGCCGGACGATAGCAATGAAGAACCAGCTACGCCTAAATTATAAATTTTTCAGGAACGATAGTGCAAAGAATGATCTTGTTTTTGATTGGAAATCGATTATAACGGTACCAGTAACATCTTTACAAGGATATTACGGGCGTTCCGAATCGTCACTTGTTCTTGTGAATAATCTTGGCAAAAATCTGAATATGATTAAGAGTGTAGAATTCGAAGGTCAAACTTTCAAATGTGGGGCTATTGTGATGATGCCAGCTGAACCAAAGCCGTTGTTTTATATAGTGGATACAATTATTTTAAGATCCCCATCAAAATTTTATTTAGCAGTTAAGGAGTTACTTTCTGTTTTCTGGGATGGGCATACTGAATGCCATCAGGTATATCAAAGCAAATATGTATGGCAGATTCTTGACTCTGATGATTTGTCGGGCTGCTATTTAACTCGTTTAATTCGAGCCTTCAACGGGGTTAAGTTTATATTTAAAAATTGGTTGTGAAGGTGAGATATTATATCTATTATAGCTATTATATTATCCATATGACTCAAATGATATTAAATCGTAATATTAATAATGTTTATTAGGCGCATGTTTAGTTTATGTACTTAGACATTCCATTTAAATAATAAAAAATGTTTCACACAGACGTACTCATCGTAATATAATCGTTCTAATAATAATTCCCGAAACAAATTAAAATAATAATAATAACATTTTTACAAAAACCATGGCATGGGAAGATTTTCTCGTATAATTAAGGAAATTTTCTAGTGCGGCCAACGAAATTTTCTAGTGCGGCCAACGAAATTGTCTGGCGCGACTGACGAAATTTTTTAGTGCTGTCGACGAAATATTCTAGTGCCACAGAGGACATTTTCAAGTGCTGTCAACGAATTTTTCTATTGCGCTTTTCACACAAAATTTACAGTACCGTTTAATACTTTTTGTCTACCCTGGCACGTTGCGCCTCAATTCTAGTACAGCACAAGACTTTTTTCCGCACCTTCCCACAAAAATTCACGGAAATTTCTCTCAGTATGTACTTTACAACCAAAATCTGAAGCCCAGAGGACGCCAACAAGCATCCCTGGATAAATAAATAAATCGAACCATACAGACAGAATCTGCAACTGTAAGTAGATTTTAAACATATTAAACTTGTAACTTTTCACACCCATCCCATTTTTTGAATTGTATAGAATCAAATAAAAGATCAAGAATTGTTAAAATCACGTTTACCCGAGGAATAAACGTTCAAGTATTGTACAAGAATCGGTATAAATAAATAAACACCCTGAACAGACATTGAAAATCTGGTTTTAAGAATCTAAGACTTCCCTTCTTTCACAGAAATTTTAATCAATTTTTTCAGAAATAAAGGAACATAGAGACTACACATCCTACAAGGAAAAACTTCGACAAACTTTTCGGGAACGAGTCCATGAGCAACACTCCGACTCAAATTATTTTTATTTGTGTTAATTCGGCGGCGTTTTTATATTTAAACAATAAATAACATGGTTTCCCGACCACTAGTCCCGGACATAATATGGCCAAGAGTAGACAATTAGAAATATATTTTTGTTTGGCATCTGAAATGTCTAATTTTTTTTGAGAATTTTCCAGTGCCCGATTCTATAATTGAGGAATAAGGATTATGATATGAGGAATAAGGATTATATTTATTTCCTCATTTCAGAAATGCAAGGAGCATTTTTCAATTTTAGATTCAAAATTTTTAATTGGAATTTTGCGCCAATTCTAACGAGTCAGCCATTTTTGTTCGCCTGGCACGGCACTCTGCGTGGAATACTGTCACCACTGGCACTTATTTGCAGACAAAAGATTGGCTAATTGGGTGCGCATTACGATTGGGAGATAATCCTCGACCCTTGTAACAGAATCACTCCCGGCTACCTGAAGGTTGCCGAGCCCTGATTTAAACCCATTGTGCATCGCCCGTGCTAGATTGAGATGCGCGTGCAAGGAAGAGCGGGACTGTAACATCTCCAGTAATTGAGAAGGCGCTATCAATTATGTCTAGAAATAAAAACGCAATCATATTATTGGACTCGAGAGTCGCCATGTTGCCACCGTTTTGATTATAACCTAGATCTTAAATCATTAAATTTTTTGATGTACCTTTTATTTGATTTTGAAATATTTACAGGGTAAGATCAGGAAATTTGCTAATTATTAATTATGTAAGAGAGTTATCTTTCCGAGGGTAGCAGTCAACGCAGGAATCATTTCTGAAATATTTGGGAGACGCTGAGAAATTATTCTCGTTATTATCGAACAGAAAATTATACTTCAGCATGCCAAAATTTAATGATGACGATGATGATGATGACGACGTTGTCACGCACCCCATTCATATGATATCACCGCGTTACCTACCTGTTGCGTACGTTCATGTGTCGTTAAAACTACTTCCCGTTTAGTTGTCATTAGAGACGGACCTGTGATAATTTTGATTCTCAAGGATGATAAAGGGACGTCAAACCGCAACGTTTGAAATTTCACTGGTCGTCGAGGACGTCTGCTGAGTTTTTGGAGAATTTATCGGGTCTCTTCTTTTATATTTTTGTCAAATATTTTCTTTTGGGCAGAGATTTTGTGCTTTTCTTTATTGATGTTCTGAACATTCAAATCTATAGGTTAAAATTCGCATTAGAGAATCTCTGGCCATTTTTATCAGTGAATTTTTGGCTCTCTCCCTCTCAAGATAAATTTCGATCTTAAATAATTTCATTACTCTTGTTATTATTTGACAGTTATTTTCCTGAATTGTTAAAGTTTCGCGACTTTCAGATTTTTATCAAGGTCATGAATTTTGATTATTTTCTCAAGATGGAATTTTATTCCGATTTTATTTAGTTTCAAGGTTCCGTGATCTCGAAATTATTTGTCTTGTCTCCGAATTTTTGAATTTGTCTCCGTTTTGTTTTCATTTTTCGAGTTGGAAGGTCACGTAGATTTATCGATTTTTGCGTTACTGTAGTTTCGAGTTATGGAATTCCTTCTGACTATTTTTTAAAAAACTTTCTGATTGATTTTGACTTTTGTGAAGCATTAACAATTGAGTTTTGTGACTCAGTTGTTAATAATATCTTATTAATTCTTACTTCATTCTGAATAATTTGATTAATTATTTATTTTCATTTCTATTTAAAATTTATAGACAACTGTGATGTTAAATTACCTAGACGATAGTGACTGTCATAAAAGAAAAAAGTGGAATTTCGTTAATAACGCGTAATCGTCATCAGGGAGGATTTTATTAATTCTGGTCTATTTTTTTATTGTATCGAGATTAATTGATTTTATTAAAAATGGTTCTCCCCGAAAATTTTAAGGATTCATTTTTCTTCATTTTTGATATCCCAGGCACATTACCTTTCAGCTTCTAACACCCATTAAATCTCTACGTATTGAGCTGCCGCAGGTATAGAGACTGGAAGTGGAGAAGGATTTCGACAGTGGTCATTCCGTTGAAGGACCTGGCACCTAACATTTTGATTTTGCATTTTCTATTGGGGTTATTGGCGTCAGAGGGCCGAGTAATAGAAGAAGGGTTTTGTGAACCTCCCAAAATAGGCTGGCTGCCGACTACCTGAAGGTTGCCGGGTCTATACCAGGGCCCGGCAACCTTCAGGTAGTCGGGAGCCAGCCTATTACAAGGGTCGGGATAATCCTCTCATCCTAATGTGTACCCAATTAGCCAACCATTGTGTGCGAGTAAGTCCCAGTGGTGACGATATTTTAGTCAGCCACGTAGAGTGGCGTGCGAGTCGAATAAAAATGGCGGACTCACCAGAATTTGCGCCACATTTCAGTTTAAAATTTTTAATATAAAATTGAAAAAGTAAAATTTGCATAGGAAAACCTTGGAGAATTTATTTCCGAAATGGTAGTCGGCAATTATTATTGTTCTTTCAAATAGTAATATTGGAACTCTAAATTTGAAAAATGAAAAGTTGCCATTGTCGACTATGGAATATATTCCTGGAAATTCCATTGCCGATTTTCATATTACATTTTGATTTTTGCTCATTTTGCCACGTCAAAATGAAAAATGAAATTTTTTATTCGTAGCATGAGAAAATCAATTTTCTCATTATTTCTCCGACGAATCGTACCTTCTAATCTTTAACTTCGATGGAAGGGTAGCATCTCTGGCACTGTTCGAGTTTATATTTATTACTTCAATTCCAATGTTTAGGTTTCCAAGAAATGAACCTGCACTATATTATAGTGCACCATATAAACCGCGTTTTCCATGGTCATTCATCGAAACTGTCGGACATAGTTGTCACTTATTCGGGGCAATCCAAGTTCTATCCTTCCATCCATTACTATTGAAAACGGCATATTAATAAATTTTTATTGATTTTCGACAGACATTGAAATTGCACGAATTTTGCTCATCCCTCTAAAATCCAAAATTAAAATTAAAATTAAAATTGCTGTCAAATATTGCATTTTTTTTAGTAAATGGCTGCAAATATCGTCTGGACATCAAATAATTCTCCACGGTGAGTGCTCATCATGAAAGCATTGAAATATTCTTTTGTCTAATATTGCTGCCTATTTCGAGTGAAAAATTGATATTTATATTTCAAATTTATGAAAAGTTGAAAACTGCCGCTCGATCACACGGCCGCCCTCTGCTGATATTGGTCAAACTAGGCCTCAGAGAGAGAGAAAAATCGAATTAGAGCAGGTAGTTTCGTTAAGTGGATGAGGCCCCTCTCCCAGCTCTCACTAACGAACCTCGGGAGCCGCGTGAGCTCGATGAGCCCAGGTTGCCGGGCCCTGGTCTATACTATAGACTACAAGCTGAATACTGCAACTCCAGCCATATTCGGAAATCTCTTTTTTATCAAGAATTTCGAGTTACAATATGTTTGAACAATAAGTTCAGTGAAAAATCTGAAGGAGACACAATAATCAATACAATAGTGGGGAAGATTGGAGAAAAATCAAGTGCGGGGCTAAAGGAAACACTCTGAAAAATCTTGTTCTTCATGTTACTGAAAAATTTTCCATTCTTGAAAGGGAAAGTCCAAAAATTCGCAGTCTCACTTTGTTTTAAAAAAAAACCTAAATCTTCAATGGTCTATGAACGCCTGTGAGCCTGAATTTTGACGAGGACTGATTATATCGCTGAATTAGATGAGCCGCGAAGAAAGAAAGACGGCTGGGAGTAAAGGTAGGCCACTTGTTAGACTGAGAAGTAGCGGATAGCGTAGTCTTTGAAGTCAGTAATAGAAGCCAAGCAGAATGAAGGATGATATCGACTGGGGTGGACTTTATTTTCATATCTGAGCAACTGAAGGACATATGAAGAACACGTCGAATTTTCTCAATGAGTAATGTTGCGGGGAATATTTAGATGACCAGACTTATAATCTAAACCATTTCCTACGAAAACGGACGTCAAAGTTATTTTGTAAAAATGATCCAGCGCCACCCGTTGAGATAGCTCAACATTTTCGGAAGAATACTAGAAAAACGAAACGACGTCCAATAAAAGTGTTGCAATTTACTTTTGTTAATTCGTAGATTTATTCGTTTATAGCACTTCTTCTTCAATGACCAGCAACCAAGACCAGTGGAAGATTTCATGATTTTTTTTTGCAATGAAAGGATATACACGGAATTTCAATTAGGCCATGAATGGAAGATTCACAATTATTTCATTTTGCCGCACTCTACCCTACAATTTACTACGTATGATTATAATATTAGAGCAGTGTATATTATTGTATTGTTACGGATTATGTTCTTTATTTCTCTCAAATCTCGCCTGTGAAGTTAGTGCTCTTCTTTTTTTTTATTTTCCTTGAATGATTCCTTTATTTTCCTACATTCCCATATTAGACATGTTTTTTATCATCGTTCCGATAGTGTCATCCTCTCTTTTAATAAACGTGTTTTCAATAATTTCACGTGCATTTCCGTACATTTCTTATTGATTGTCCATTTGAGATATTTACGGAGACCAGAAAGAAACAGGAACAAACCATATGACACATTGATTTAGGGGGAGGAGTATGCGCACTCTGCTGAATGCTACAGAGCAGCTTCCACTGAAGTGTGATAGGTGGTGATTTTTATGAGTGAAAGGTCGGCGGCGTTATGGCTAGGAATCACGGACCAACAGGTGACGCTGACATTACCGAAGTATTCTGCTTGAAAACCTCAATAATAAGTATCATCTCATCTCGGTCCAACTGGCCCTTCAGCATCTGCCACGATCACATTCGGGTAACCTCACGTTACATCTCTCAATCATCAATTGTCATAGTAAGGTTGAATTAAAGGAGATAAACCGATTTCAAGTGTTCCAGTGCAAGTGCATATTATTTTGTATACAATAGAGTGATTTTTGTTTAGTGGACTAGTGACTTTGGCAATAATCCAGATGATTTTAGTGGAATGGGAAAAAGGATGTACTGTTTTCATGGTTTTAGATCAAACTCCGATCAATCTCCTAGTGTTGTAGCATTTGCCAGTATTACTGCGCCGCAATAAGAATAATTAGCACCACGCAGGTTCTATGAACGGGTCATCTATAGCTTTCATATTCCCGAAATTTGCGGCTAGTTGCTATATCATCAAAACCCCAAGCCTGTGGGTCCCCCTTGCATTTCACGAGAGACAATTCACTTAAGAAAAAGCCCCGTGCGCTGTGAACATCACAGAGATGTATAATTTACACGAACTTTGTACGTACAGGAGAATTATGAACTTTAATATATTGCAATGCGAGCATAAAAATTTATCATCCGGTGAATACGGAATATCGTAAAAGTGATATATTATCGTGTATGCAATTGATTGAATCCAAGACTATTCTTACATTAATTACCTGATTGATTACCTGATGCTGTGAAATTTGGTAACTGCAGAGCGCTTAAGGGTGGCTGAAATGTAAGTTTATAAGGATAAGAGATAATATGATTTAAATGCTTCAGCATTTTTCTGGTCATTCATTTACTGAACCCTACTCAATATATATCTGTATTCATTTATAAATATTATTTATAAATACTGTAGAACGTAAGGGGAGTTGTATGAGTTTCGAGCACTGATTGAATCACTGAAAATAAGGAATGGGAAATTTTCAAACAATTATTTCTCATATAATTTAGCCGGTTTCAACTTTAATTTTTTTGTGAGCTAATTGATTTTTTTGTAATCAATTATGACCATTACAATATCTTCATCGAATTCATTTATAATGAAAGAAATTATATAAAAACGTATGAGAGACGTGGCAAGGTCGTACAATAAGGCCATTTTATTTTCCCAAGATGATTCCAAACAGATACAGAAGAAGGCGAAAAAAAAATTGTAGAAAATGATCACAACACCCCGAAATTTCGTAAGCCATTAAATAGTGACAAACCGTCCAAACGTAATATTTTTTTGCATCAAGTTCATGGATAATTTGCCAATATATGGGTGTGGAATGTCCTTGATCATAAAAGAGAGTTACTGGGGTAATAAGGGTCATTAGTGATTGAAAATTATCTTCTTCAGTCATTCTTAAGGCTAAACGAAATTTCAAGACAAAAATTATTGAGACATGGACTATTTTCCCACTGAAAAATATGTCAATATTGCCCGTCAGATGGGAGCGCAGCCATTAGTCGTATCGACGTTTGTCTTTCGCGCCATTAGCGCCGGGGAGGCCATTGCCACATCTCATGATAGTGTGACCGAGAATTCCAAAAAATTGACGATCGAGATACCCGGTAGTGTATCGGTCAAGTACATGTTTCATACGCGAAAGACCACCGAGAGCTACCAAGTATCTATACACCATACAAATTCCCATTGCACTACCTCCAATCCATTTTTGTAGTTAAAAAATTTACGCCATCATTTAGATGAAAACTGGCCTTAGTTACATCATATAAATCGCGTATCAGCTTTCTACTGATCGAATTATGGATAAATGATTGAATATTAACGAAGATTAGCACATAGCAACGAGCTATCATGCACATTTCTTGCTTTTTTTTACATCCATCAACTAACGGGTTACACTTGAGTCACTGAGTTGGCAGCGCCACTCTAATTGTCATTTATTAAGCCCCGGTTGGAGGGTATTTTTTCTCGACTGGCGATTTTACGCCCTTCTGCTTCGCGGTCAAGACCCGAACCTTGATCTCAAGCGATGCCTTGTCGGTAACTACGGCAATCGCTGGAAACCAGCGCGACATTGGATAGTGGGGCTTTCGAGGGCGCCGGAAAATTTTTTCATTCAATATGCCACTCAGTGGCATGAGAGAATTATATCTCAACAGTATAGAGAGGAGGGTGAGGGGGCGGGGGGGGGGAGATGTATCCAAATGTGGAATCCACTTTTTTCGACCATCACTAAACCTCTTTTGAGATGACCGATGGGGTAAAAAAAAAATCTTTACAGGGGTGGGTAAATCGACTCAGGGGGTGATTCTGAGTCGATTTGTACCTATAAATTTCGAACTTTTTTTTCAAACCTCACTAACCCTCCTTCAAAATGACCGATGGGGTAAAAAAAAAAGTGTTTATAGGGGTGGGTAAATCGACTCAGGGGTTGATTCTGAGTCGACCTGTACCTATAAATTTTGACCTTTTTTCCCACCCTCACTAATACATTTTCAAGATGGCTGACGGGGTAAAAAAAGGGTCTACATGTGCATGTAGATTGATTCGCGGAATGATTAGACGGAGTTGCGGAGTCCAATCAGTGAATTGGAAAAAAATAAAAATAGAAAGGTGAACTGAGTGCATTGGAAAAAATTAGGGGTTGAGGGGTTGGGAAGAATGTGCCAGGGTTCAAAGGAGGTTGATGGTGGGATGCACTTATTCAGAAAAAATGATGGTTGATGGTCGAATGAGTTATGGGGAAAATGAGGGTTGATGGTGGGATGAGTGCATTGGAAGAAATGGGGGTTGATAGTGGTATCAGTCGTGGAAACAACGAGGGTTGATGGTGGGATGAGTGGATGGGACAAAATGGGGGCTTGAGGGTGGGATGAATACGTGGGAGAAACTGAGAGGTTGAGGGTGGGATGAGTGTTCTAGGGTGAAATCGGGGTTGACAGAAGGGAAACAATGAAGAGTTGTGGATGGAATGAGTGTGTCAGGGTGAAATGCCGGTCGATGATGGGATGAGTGCATGGGGTAAAATGAATTGTTGAGTGTTGGATAAGTGTGTCAGGGTGAAATGGGGATTGATAGTGCGATGAGTCAAGGGCAAAATCCCCATTTCTGCCCGCCACACTCATCCCACCGTTAAGCCCCCATTTTTTCCCCTCTACTCGTTCCACAATCAACCCTCATTGTTTCCATGACTTATCCCACCATCAACCCCCATTTCACACTGACACACTCACCCCAGCCTCAACTCCCACTTGACCCTGACATAATCATTCTACCGTCAAGCCCCCATTTTGTCCCATCCACTCATCCCACCATCAACCCTCACTTCTTCCAATGACTCGTCCCACTATCAACCTCCATTTCAACCTGACACACTTACCCCAGCCTCAACTCTGCATTTCTTCCAATGCACTCATCCCACCGTCAACCCTCATTTTCCCCATGACTCATTCCACCCTCAACCATCATTTTTGCGGAATGAATTCATCCCACCATGAACCTCCTTTGCACCCTGGCACACTTTTCTCACCCTCAACCCCTAATTTTTTTCCAATGCACTCAGTTCACCCTTCTATTTTTATTTTTTTCCAATACACTGATTGGACTCCGCAACTCCGTCTAATCATTCCGTGAATCAATCTACATACACCTGTGGACCCTTTTTCACTCCATCGGCCATCTTGAAAGAGGGTTAGTGAGGGTGGAAATCAAAGGTTAAAATTTATAGGTACAGATCGACTCAGAATCACGCCATGAGTCGATTTACCCACCCCTGTAAAGACGTTTTTTTTACCTCATCGGTCATTTTGAAGGAGGTTTAGTGAAAGTGGAAAAAAAATGTCGAAATTTATAGGTACAGATCGACTCAGAAACACCCCCTGAGTGGATTCACCCACCCCTGTAAAGACTTTTTTTCACCCCATCGGCCATCTTAAGAGGGTTAGTGAGGGTGGAAAAAAATGTCGAAATTTATAGGTACAGATCGACTCAGAAACACCCCCTTAGTCGATTTACCCATCCCTGTGGAGAAATTTTTCTTTACCCCTGGACAGACTTTTACCCCGTCGGGCATCTTGGGAATGTGTTAATGAGGGTATAAAAACCCCCCATTTTATCCAGAAGCATTTATCCCTTCACCTTAAAACCTCTCAATTTCCTGCAAGTATTCTTCCCATTTTCTTCCCTTCACTTCACCCCTAACCATGCCAACAAACACCATGTTTATAAACGCACCGATTTTTGCCCGACATGTCCCTAGGAAATTCCCCAGAAAAAACGCGTTTTACGGGGACATGAATGCCAGTCCCTGTAGACCCTCAAAAAATATCATCGTAGGGTCAATAGCTAGATAATTATTTTTACCGGGCCGGTAATTAGGTGTCAGGGGTCGGAAATTGAGGAATGAACGTTTAATTTCGTTCAAAGAAACCCCCTAGATTTTACTAAAATGAATTCTCTAATGATCGTTTGGGGAAAAATATGGCGGCTCAATCACACCGGCAAAAAAACACTCCCCACAATTTACACATCCATTTTTCACTCGCGACAACCAATTACCGGCCCGTGAACACAATTATTAGATTTTTCGCGAGTTTTCCCGGAACGAGTTGATGCACTGAACGCCCGTAATTTTTGTCCGCGAGTACGAAGCGATCAGCTGTCAATTTTAGGGAAATTAAAATTAGACAGATGGCGATAGTGGGGCCTTTCAATTTCGGAGAGGCAAAAATGAGTTTCACGGCAGAAGTAAACAGGAGCACAAGGGTTAAGGAGGGGCACATTTGGGCGAATAATATCCCAATGGGGGGATACGAATAAATAGGATTGGGAGGGTGAATGGCTAAATTAGGAGTTGGACAGATGCGTGAAGGTAGAGGGTGGGTGTAAGGATGAAGCTGGAATTAAGAAAGGGGTACATGTATAAGCATGGTGTTTGTAGGCATGGTTAGGGGTGAAATGAAGGGATGAAAATGGGATGAATGCTAGCAAAAAATTGGGGTGTTTTACTTTAGCGCTCCGACGCGTAGGAAACGAGATAATCGCATTTTTCACGCTGAACAGTGAAACGCATCGAAAGAATATCTGAGGAAGGTTATATGAGCAAATTTTTTTTCGATTTATAAAATCGCGATTGTCTCGCTTCCTATGGCTCCTAGCGCGAAAATAAGCTCATATTCGTTTATATCTCGGCGAGACGTGTCGATTCCATGTATTGAAAAGTCGATTTGAGCGAATTTTTTTTTGATTCATACAATCGCGATTATCTCGCTTCCCATGGGTCCTAGCGCGAAAATAAGGGTATATTCGTTTATATCTCGGCGAGACGCATCGATTTCAGATATAGTGAAGTCAATTTGAGCGAATTTTTTGTGATTCAAAGGAGGGCTAATTTGATCCTTATATAAGGGTTAAATTCACCCTTATTTGACCCTTAACCCTACGGGGAACCTACGATTCGCTATTTTTTCGATAGAACCCATAGAAAATGAGATAATCGCATTTTTATAAATTGAAAAAAATTCGCTCAAATTGACTTCACTATATCTGAGATGAACGCGTCTCGCCAAGATATAAACGAATATACCCTTATTTTCGCGCTAGGACCCATAGGAAGCGAGGTAATCGCATTTTTATAAATTGAAAAAAAATTGCACCTATACCCTTCTTTATACAGGGTATCCGAGATAGAATTGTACTCCAAAACAACTGTTGAATGTGGGTAGTAATCGAAAAATCTTTCAAATAGAAGTTGTAGGGCTCGAAGTGGGAAAAATAATGAGCTATGTTTTGAGCATTTAAGTCTTCATGCTTTTATGCTACAAGCATAAGTTCATTTTTTTCATATGGGATCAAAAATTTTCTTGTAACAAAAGTTGTTGTACTCGATGAGATGAATCTAATGATGTCACACATAATGTGTTTTCTATGCTTTCTGAGCTCAAAAATATTAACAATGGAATCGTCAACGGTATTCCAAATTCAGAGACGATAAACAGAACCAGTAAACATCAAAGTGTAAATACCAGAGCTATCTGGTGTACCTTAGTGGTTATTGTTTCTTAGTTAGTACGAATCGGGTCATTATTGAGTTCAGATTATTTTTGAGTGATTTCGCGTATCATGGTTTATTCCGCGAATGAAGTTGTGGATATTCTACTGGTTTTGGGAGAATGCCGAGGTGCATATTGCGCGGCCGCTCGATTGTAGCGACAACGGTACCGAAACCGATTACGTCATCCCTCAGCTTCATGCATTCGGATTATCGAGAGAAATTGTCGAAGAGGAAGAGTTCTGCAACGACGACAACGACAACAACGGATGAAACCGGACAATCCTCGTACGCTTACCGTTTTGGCCATGATTCGAAAGAACACTCACATCTCTTTAAGAGAAATTGAGAGAGATTCAGGTATTCCACGAAGCACAGCTCACGATATTTTGAAATGGAACCGTTACCATCCATATGATATCAGATTGACACAAGCACTGTCTGCATATGATAGACAGAATCGTGTTGCTTTTTGACACTGGGCCATAGGGATCTTCAACGAAAGTTCCGAGTTTTTCCAAAATGTCCTTTTAAGTGATGAAGCGACGTTTAAAAGTACTGGCGCATTAAAGCGTCATAATTCCCATTATTGGTCAATGGAAAATCCTCACTGGACTCAGCACATTGGCCACCAGCATCAGTGGAGTGTAAATGTGTGGTGTGGCATTGTTGATGGGCAAGTGATTGGGTCGTACTTTTTCAACGGAACAGTCACCGGTCAACGCTATTTACAGTTTTTACAAGATGACCTCCCAGTTTTATTGGAACATGTACACTTTGACACAAGACTAAGAATGTGGTTCCAACAAGACGGTGCGCCACCGCATTTTGCACTTTGTGTAAGGAATTATCGCAATGTTCTGTTTCCTCGTCGTTGGATCGGCAGAGGTGGTCCTGTTCTTTGGCCTCCGCGATCACCTGATCTAACTCCACTTGATTTTCATTTATGGGGCTACATTAAAGATGTAGTCTACACAAATCGACCAACGACTGCAGAAGACATGCATACACGTATCAGAGGCGCTATTCCCAACATTCCTCTACAAGCGCTTCGAAATGTTGTGCAGAGTTTCCGACGTCGACTTGAGTTGTGTCTTGAAGTGAATGGTGGGAATATTGAGCACTTGTTGTAACGTCTTTCTAGTAGAACAATCCATTGGCGCCTTTTTGTTTCTCCTTTATTTTTCTGTTTATCGTGTCTGAATTTGGAATATCGTTGACAAGTTCCATTTTTAGTATTTTTGAGGTCAGAAAGCATAAAAAACACATTATGTATGACAGCATTATATTCAATTCATCGAGTACAACAACTTTTGTGACAAGAAAATTTTTGATCCCATATGAAAAAATGAACTTATGCTTGTAGCATAAAAACGTGAAGACTTGAATGCTTAAAACATATCTCATTATTTTTCCCACTTGGAGCCCCACAACTACTATTTGAAAGATTTTTCGATTACTACCCACATTCAATAGTTATTTGGGTGTACAATTTTATCTCGGACACCCTGTATAATATATAATATATAATATATATTATATTATATGGCGTTGGGGCGCTGAACCGGGTAGGACGCATGGTATACGGCTCAGCGCTATTACAGGTAAAAAAGTAAGAAAGAAGGTAGGGAGTAGGAGGAGGCTATAAGAACATAAAAAAAGAAAGCTAAAGAGCAGAAGAACGAGGGGGAGGTGAAGAACAGGAGAATACCTGCGAGAGCGAGGTGAAATAAGATAAAAAGTAACGACAAAGAAAAGAGGAGGTTAGGACATGGCGGCGGATAACATGGTGGTCGAGGGGAAGGGGAGCAGCAGTCACAAGCTAAGAAGCCTGGAGAACTAGAAAAGGAAAAGCGCAGCCGGTAAGGAAGGAGACGCACTGAAATCAAAAGAGGTGACACCTGAAAGAGCAAGCAGAGGTAGAAAGAAAATTGACCCGAAAGATAAGAAAGAGAAGAGGAAGGATAGGACATTGGCTGGGGTTAGGCGACTGGAGGACTTCTGGTGAGTGAAGAGGGGGGACGAGAAGAATTCTCAGAGGGAAAGGCCGGAGGATGACCCGGATGACCCAGAGAATCCTGAAAGTCATCAAGAGACCCATGACAACCAGCCGTAGGAACAGGAAAGTGAGGAAGAAGAGCAACTTGTGGAGGGCTTGGATGTGGACAGTGTGACAGGAGGGAAGGCAGTGACAAGGGAAGTGTCAAGTGGGGATAAAGTAACAAGGGATGTCAAAGGGACGAGTGGAAATGAGGGGAGGAAGGAGGAAGAAGAAACAGTAGCTGGAGAGCTGGAGAGCTGGAGAGCCGACATGGACCCTCCCGAGAACAACTGTTGGAGGAGAGGCAGGGGAGGTAAGGACACTGCACATGACACAGAGTGAGATTGGGATACAGGCAATTAGCCCAACACAAATAAGTAGAAGTGAGAGTAGGCAGGAGGAAGAGAACGAGGAAAGGGAGGAGATCAGGAGCAGGGATGGAACATCAACAGGGAGGGAGGAAATTAGGCTTGAGAGGGTGGAGAAGTGGATGGAAAAGTGGGAGAGAAAACAGAAAGAGGAATGGGAAGAAAAGATGGCAGATGTGGAATACCTGATCAGGAAAGAAGTAGGAAAAGTGAAAATACGGTGTGAAAATTGTGAGAGGAGAAGACTAGAGTTGGAAGTGGATCAATTGATAGATCAGCTCAGAGACACGCAGGAACGACTGAGAGTGAATGAAGTGCAGGTGGAGGAATTAGAGTAAAAAATGAGGCAGCGGAAAGGGGTGGCAGGGACATCAGGGAAGATCAGAGCAGAAGAAGGAAACTGACACAAGAAGAATGGGAAGAGGAGCTAGAGATGAGAAGATTAAGAAGGACAAACATGATTATTGAGGGATTAACATTAATCACGAGGACAAAGAAAGAGGAGTTAGATCAATGGTTATGGGAAACACTTGGAGTGAGAGTGAGGGTAGAGAAGTTGAACAGAAGAGAGGAGAGAGGCCTGACGGTCAGAATGGAAGAGGGAGCCAGCAAAATAGAGGTAATGAAGGAGAAAACGACACTGAAAGAGTTGGGATGGGGGGTGTACATCTCAGACGATCTCACAGACAGACAGAAGGAGGTACAGCCAAGGCTGGAAAGGGGAGCAGAAAACCGGAGGATGGCCAGGAAGCAGGCATGGACAAAATATAACTGCATCTGTGTGAATGGTTGCTGGTTGGAGTGGGATGAGGTGGAAGGAGAAATGAGGAAAAAGGTCGCAAGGGAAAGGACCGAGAGGAGAGGGCCCGTTTAGACAGCAGGCCAGCAGTGGGGACAAAAGAGAGGAGAGAATATTAAAGATGTGGCAATCGAATGTAGAAATTGCTATAAATATAGGGAACAACGAGGAACAGTGGAAAGAAATGGATGTGGTGATGTTTCAGGAAACACACTCAGAGACAAAAGGAATGGCAAAAATGATGGACAGCCTGAATAAACAATTCGAGTGGCTCGGCAAAGAGGCGATACGCATACACAGACGAGGGAAGGCGAGGGGAGGCCTCCTACTGGGGATCAGGAGAACACTAGAAGCGGATTGGAAAGTGGAGGAGTGGAAGTATGGACTGAGAATATCGATTAAAGCAAAAGCAGGAATGCGTACGTAGTGATAAATACATTGTAACGCGATTTTTCGCGTTAATAATAATTTAAAATATTTATTGGAATAAATTACGCTCTCTGATGTACCGATTGGGTCCGCCAAATCCCCACGCGTGGGAAGTTGAGGTTATAGTACTGAACCTCAGCTTCCAATGAGACTCCTCTGTCGGAACACTGGGTTCTCCACTCCAGAGAACTGTTCCATGTTAGACGGGGCGGGCATTCAAATGGCCAGGGGTCGAGATAAGGGGTTAACTGGACGGCCTGGTTGGGGACATTTGAATTCGGGGCGCTCCAGGAAACGTTACTGGCAGGGATATCCTCGCGGTGGTGATAAGTACCACGGGTGATCCCCCACGCACTCCAACCGCGTGAGTCGGGAGTGGGGAGCAGAGCTACTAGGGAGCACTCTCCACTCCACACGTCAGAGTTGCTCCGGCACTCTCACGGGCCACTCGGGCCCGGGCTCTGACAGCACGTAGCTCTCGATGATTAGTGTGGCTATATAGCCGGCCATATCGCTTTACCTATCGCCATCTCTCTTACAGCCATGAGGCTGAGCAAACGGAATATAATAGAAGGTATACCTATACCTAGAGCTCTCGCGATGCTAGCGCATATCGGCAGCTATCGGCGTTCTACCGCTATCTAATTACCGATCGCTCTCGCCGCTATCGACCTGACCTGCTATCGATCACCCTACCTTACCAACCTTCCGACGCTATCGGGGACCGACCATACTAAAAAGAATTCCGACCCT
>NW_011887883.1:189396-190835 GCF_000806365.1 Fopius arisanus | reverse complement strand
AACATAAATGGTTTGTGGCCCAGTTAATCAAAAAAGATGAAATATAAGCTCGTGAGTTCGTTGCCACTGGGTCAGTTAGTCAGGTTGTCAGACACAGACAATTAGTAATCCGATTATTCATTAAGTCACTTTTCTTGTAATTCATATTGCCTGATATTTACGGCATTAATCAAAGACTATAATTATTGAATAAATCATTTAACCGTTTAAAAGTTGAATCTCCCTGAGAGATATTCATTTCTAATTATCTACGAGTGATCTATCCCTATCATCGAACCCAACCGCTTGGGTCTATAACAGTACCATAATTACGGTATGTCTGGCAACGTTGCTGTCATTCTCGCCTTCGGTTTGGATGATTTGTTTTTCAACGTTCGAGCATGAAATGTACTATATTGACAAAGTGTTGGGCCATCCGAAACTATCGTAATCTCCTGGTTGCAAAAAACTCCAATTCAAATTCTAATTCAAATTTTGAAAAGCGAGACAAGTATCAGTATATCGGTTGAACAAATTATTCGATATCACTCGTCCCTATTCTTAGTTAAATGTACACATAATTTCACAGTTTTATTAAGCCATAGCGAGAAGAGAGAAAAGGAACAAGATGCAACCATGGAGAAGTCCGTGAAGGAGACTGGTCCAAACAAGGGTAGAGGGAAGGACGTTGTAGAAGCAAGAAAGGAAAACGTTACGAAAGTCGAAAAATAAGCCCAGTTCTTGAATTTACCTGATGATGAGGGCCAGATTTCGAGACCTATATGTTCATCAATTGCGAACAAAGGATAATTTGAAACAGAATATCCATCTTTTGAATTCGAGTTTGAGCGAATTAGAAATTTTTTCGCTTCATACTGTTCAAAAAAGTTGAATTTCATTAAATTTTTAGAGAAATTTGAAATCACACGAGTTTTTGCACGAAAACTGAATTAAACGTACCTCGTCTAGAATCCAAAAATATTTTGCTAGCTATTTCAAAACGGAACGATCTGAGCGATTCACTCTTTGTACGTAAAGAAGCTTATGAAGGAGAGTTGCTACACCCGGCGTTGCCCAAGTTGTTTTTAGTTTAAACTTCAAAATATTCATGGAATTTATTTGATGGGTCATTCTTAAGCATCCCTATGATAGAATCATAGATTGAAGAGATTGGGCTTGACTTGACATTCCCGTGGAATATTTCGGAACTCCCCGAAATTTCTCGGAGTTTATAGGAATTCTCAAATTTTGGTTGAAATTTTCTGGAAATTTCTTGGCGTTTTTCGAAATTTCGAAAAACATCATATTTCCTTGAATTTTTTCGAATGAATTCTCTATTTGGTATAATGAAAGAGGAAGCAATATGTCCTCGACTGAATGTTGAAGTAGCCTCGGAAGTTCAAAAACACTCCATCATTGTCCAAAAAATTCTAGGAAGTTGTGACAAGGCAGAATTTTGC